>NC_048581.1:28470744-28695744 GCF_013265735.2 Oncorhynchus mykiss
TAAAAAATATGCTCAGAAAACGTGGCAAAGTTCACCTGTCACAACATGTCAAAGTTATACTGTGTGTGTTGACTGATTGATTGACCTGGGGCTAATCGAAGCAGGTTTGTTTATGCTTTCAACCAAACGCTATAAACGGGAGAGGAACTCCAGCTATTTATACGTGTGCACTTTTATTTGTTTGTGCAGGCAGACGCCATATATAGAGTGAGATGGGGAGAGTGGAGTTGTACAACAATAGTATATTTTCAATATTTGCATATCCACACAGTACATAACTATCCTCTTCCATCTCCTTCTGCATCCTAGCATGTCAAAGTGTGGGGGAGGATCCCCTGCCCTATATGTGGTAAATCCTCCCTGTACTCCTCCTTTCTCTATTCCTCCCTTCTGCCTCTCCCGCCCATGTCCTCCTCCCACCCTCCCTCCTTCTGCCCTGTGCAGCATAAAAAGGGAACCGTGGCTGGGCCGTGCACCACATTCTCTCTCCTCTTCATCCCAGGCAGGCAGACTCGCTCTCAGCAGCCATGTCCTTCTCCAGATCTAGCATGTCCTACAGCAGCAGCGGTGGTGGAGGCGGTGGTGGCACCATGTCCATGAGGTCTGGAGGTGGAGGTGGAATGGGTATGGGCTCCTCCCGCTTCTCCTCGATGGGTGGTGGTGGAGGTGGAGGAGGCCGCGTCACTGCCATGAGGGCCGGCAGTGTGTATGGAGGAGCAGGAGGCTCTGGGGTGCGCATCTCTAGCTCCTCGTTCGGTTCCGGCGGTGGAGGTGGTGGTGGTGGCGGTGGCGGTTATGGTTTCAGAATGGGAGGGGGTGGTGGCGGCGGCGGCGGCGGCGGCTTTGCTTTCGGCATGGGAGGGGGTGGTGGTAGTGGCGGTGGAGCCGACATTAATGTGTCGGCCAACGAGAAGGCCACAATGCAGAACCTGAACGACCGCCTGTCCACCTACTTGGAGAAGGTGCGCATGCTAGAGGCGGCCAACGCCGAGCTGGAGCTGAAGATCCGTCAGTTCATGGAGAGCAAGACATCCCCCAGTGCTCGCGACTACTCTGGCTTCTACGCTACTATCGCCGACCTGCAGGACAAGGTACGTGACGTGTTTCCTAGATGGCAAGAGCACTCAATAATGACATCACGGCATGTCAGAACATGATAATGTCTGCATAGTGACAATGTTATACTTTGCTAGAGAGTACAGGCGACATCGGCTTGTTTTTCCAACAAGTTACTGAGAGTGATATATGAACATTGGAAAATGCAAAATTATATAATAATTGATTAAACCAAAATATTGCACCGAAGATAAATGACAAGACAGTATGCATATTTGCAGCTGAAGCATTGAAGATAAAGCGGATAATTGAAGCCAATCCTTCCTCTGAGCCCCTAGGCGATTGCAAAAGGTGCAATTAGTTTCTTTGTGTCATGCTTTACAATGTTCACAAAGATAACAGGTTCCCTGTAATGCTTCTGTGAGCTATAATTGACAGTGCAGCTGAAACTCAGAACTGAGTGATTACAGTGTGATTTAACAGTTTGTGTGTACTGTATTAGTGTGAAATTCCATGCATGCCCCATCCTGAAATGTTTTGCCGTCCTCCACCTCTCAGATCCAGGATGCCACCTGCTTGAACGGAAGCATCTATCTGAACATCGACAACGCAAAGCTCGCTGCAGACGACTTCAGAACGAAGTAAGTACATCCAACACCATCCACAGATACAGTACACTGCTGGTGCATTACATTAACCACATGGAATAAACCCACATCTGTAAAAACACTCACTGTTTTTTATTACATTTTGTATTGAATCTACAAAAATAGAAACCAAATGACATTACCCTTCACCTCCACCATAACCACACCCTCCCAACAGACATATCAGAAGCCTGGTGTTACTTTCTGTTATTTTCCCCAAACTTAATGGAATACTAGAATCTATAACTCCCCTGCTATTCTCACAGAGCAACACATTCAGGCAGTTCTTTGACCTAAGCTCTCTCCATCTCTCAGGTATGAGAACGAGCTGGCCATGCGTCAGTCAGTGGAGGCGGACATCGCCGGGCTGAAGAGGATGCTGGACGAGATGACCATGGCCAGATCTGACCTGGAGATGCAGATCGAGGGACTGAAGGAGGAGCTCATCTATCTCAAGAAGAACCATGAGGAGGTGGGTGTGGGCTACTGGGACATATCCATACAGTCCCTTAATGTATTACATCTATTGACCATGTCAACCTGCTATGGGTCTTCACTAGAACACCATTGCTGGCTTTCAAGCACATCTGTATCAAGCAATGGTGTTCAAATATATAATGAAGACAGGGCAGGTCAAGTTGTTACCATCAGGCAGAGGTTAGGCACTTCTTAATCCTTTACACTCACCACTATGTGTTTCTCCACAGGAGCTGCTGGCCATGAGGACGCAGATGACTGGACAGATCAACGTGGAGGTGGACGCAGCACCACAGGAGGACCTGTCCAGAGTCATGGCTGAGATTCGTGAGCAGTACGAGGCCGGTAGTGCCAAGAACCAGCGCGACCTGGAGGCCTGGTTCCAGACCAAGGTAGGACCTCTAGAACCCCTAAACTATGTTCATGGTGTAGATGTTCCTTTACTTCTAGTTGGTAACATTGTGACATTCTATCATGAGCTGAAATGTTGGTTTGTTTCTGTGATGATTGACCACTTATTGTGTTTTACAGACAGAGACGTTGAACAAGGAGGTGGCGTCCAGCACAGAGGTTCTCCAGACCTCCAAGTCAGAGATTTCGGAGATCCGTCGCACACTGCAGGGCCTGGAGATTGAACTGCAGTCACAGCTCAGCATGGTGAGCTGTAATTATTTACACAGACCACGGTTTATGGGACATTACTTACACAACTTTCTGCAACTTTTATGAATAATCAACATTTAACTCTTTCATCATTCTCTACCATCCCTCAAGTATCTCACTTTCACCTGGACTCTAACACTATCCCTCAAGTTGTTGTTGCCAGGCACCACTCCATTACTATAGCTAACATCTACCTGCCTTCACATTCAATTACTAGAGCTAACATTTTCAGTATGACAGTAAACATTCCAAATTCCAAACCTACTCCCACAGTTTTTGACCCATCATCTCAAATCTCTCCCGGCCAATAGAAAGGCTCCCTGGAGAACACGCTGGCGGAGACGGAGGGCCGTTACTCCATGCAGCTGGGACGCCTCCAGAGCCAAGTGACCAGCCTGGAGGAGCAGCTAATGTCTCTCCGCAGCGACATGGAACGCCAGGGCCAGGAGTACAAGATGCTGCTGGACATCAAGACACGCCTGGAGATGGAGATCGCTGAGTACAGGAGGCTGCTGGACGGAGAGGCTAGCGGGTAAGGCAGAATGGGATTGGATGTGTCCCTCAACATTTGATTTTAAAAACAATGTTCATTTGAAGTTGACCTTAGTTTGAGCCATGGTTACTTTTGACATGAATCTACAGCTGTGTGACCTTTAATATATATTATGATCATAGATGCTAACTATGCTAACCATTGGTTTCCCTTCCTAACAGCCTTGTTCACAGCTCCTCGAAATCTGGCCTCAGCTCCTCTGGCTCCCACATCAGCTCGTCTAGCTCCGGCCTCAACTCCTCCAGCTCCGGCCTCAGCTCCTCCAGCTCCGGCCCCAGCTCATCCACCTCCACCACACGCAAGGTGGTGATTGTCACAGAGGAAATGGTGGATGGCAAGGTTGTCTCCTCAAGTGAAACCAAACACACCTCTTAAGGTCCCACACACACAGCGAGCACTGCAGCAAGCAATGAGTTAACCACATAGAAATATAATTACTAGAATGGTTGTAGGAAATGTGAGGCCAGAACGTGGAATATTGCGTTTCCCCAGTCCTTTATTCATGCAACCTAAAATACAGCGTTACAACTTATAAAAAGTATTTGTCAGATAAAAAATCCCTATCCTTGTTATCAGTGTTATTTGTTTAGGCCAGCTCTGGTTTACTCTAGTTTAAGAAGTGCATAACGTCCTCCTATACTTTCTAGAATGGCTAAAGCCCCTCAGACACCCATCATGGAACAATGACTTGAATGGGGATTTAATAAAAAAAAAACATATTTTTCTGGTAATTCTATTTCTATGGTTAACACCTCCAGAACAACATATTCTACTACATCTGGATGGGACACCAACAACAGACCCCATTGTGAATACAATAAAGATGCTCTGACTTGCTGACACCATCAATCTGTTTTCTGTGTCTTTCAACTTGATGTATCAGATCTGGCATGCTCCTGTACATCTGACTATCATATAGGATGTCATCTTGTGCACGTGAGGCCAATTCTATGGTCTTGAGAAAGTATATGTGTCAGTATGATCTTGAATATATTTATGACATTTACTCGTACCGAATTTAATACTTGCCAATAGTTTTTTAGAAATGCTGATAGTAGAAATTTGAATGCAAGTTTGAATGCAAAATTATATCATTCTATCTCTATCAATCAAACTCTCAGTTATTCAAGCATTAGATTCAGAGTTATATACTGTATGAAGTGTTTGTGGAAAGATGTAAAAATTGAAATCAAGTCATATGAAGTGAGAGCACAAAATGTATCTGCTATGACATCCATACTCACAGATTCATATAGTCAGTCTATTATAAAGCATTCATATCTCTGAAACAAGTGAAACCACACAGAGGAGTGGGTTAGTGTTGACAGATATGACTGTGGGAGACTTGAGAAACTCGTACAAGGCTTGAAAAGTAGTGCTCTACTCACGGTGGTGCACAGCCATCAGTCAAGATGCAAACCACATGTAAGGGAAAGGGAAAGGGAGAAACCTAGTCAGTTGCACAACTAAATGCATTCTGCCTTCATCCAATATAGTAATTCATGCATTCAGATGAATTGCTTTTATCTAAACTGATTGCTTCGCCCTGGCTCCTTCTATGTGTGAACATGTCAATGCGGACTGACCGACTGACTGCACATTTCTGATTTAGCATTGCTTATAAAAGCCATAATATCACTTGATTGTGTTCTAGAGAATATTGCTATAGAATGTCTTCTTCATTACATATTTGTTCAGGCAAAGGGGGTCTGTTTGTTTCTACATTGTATGTCTGGAAGAACCAGTTACGTAATGCCAATGGACAGGGGTTGAGTTACAGGTGAATCTGGTGAGTGACAGCGGCTCTATGTTGCACTGCTGTGCTCTGCTCCGTGTGACATCCACAAACAACCAGATAATAAGTTATGAATTATAAAAGGTTGAGGCTAAAATGAAGCGGTAGTGTTTACACACAAACAAGCTATTGCATGCTCTATTTATATAAAGAATCAAACCAAAATCAAACTAAAACTGAACACTTCATGCCACTGGCTGAATGTCAGTGTAAAGTACATTTTAGTAGGGGGAATAATGATAAAAGTATTCCTTTACTTTGCAAAATCTTGTTCATCTGCTTTCAGTTTATATTGTTTTTAAGATTAAGATTAAGAACTTTATATTGGTCAATTGCACACAAGGTCCAATCCGAAATGACTTCCTCTTTTTACCCGACCCACACATGCATACAGATTTTCTGGAGAGGTGTGGGGTGCTGCCACACTGGATGCACGGGGAGCTTTTGTTGTGGGGGGTTAAGTGCCTTGCTCAAGGGCACAACAGCAGGCAATGACGTCTAAGACTTGATACCAGTAACCCTCCGGTTGCCAGCTCACTTCCCGACTGATTTTTCCCATCAGACCCGGGATTCAATCTTGCAACCCGGTTGCTGGCTCCCCTCTCTAACAGCTAGCCTACCTGCCACCCTTTATGGGTGATTACACAGTAGGAACAAGCTGCAATCCAAATTTAGAGGTGGGTGTACACCATTGCTTTATTTAACCCTTATTCTACCAGGTGACTGAGAAGAGAACTCATTGTTATTTATACCAACAACCTGGGAATAGCTGCAGGGGAGATGTGAGGGGGTGAAAAAGTCGATTAGAAAGCTTGGGATGATTAGATGGTCATCACGGTTGGAGGGACAGATTTGGGAATTTAGCTAGGACATAATCATGGCCCACTAGATTGTGCGGTCTGTCATCTTTTTGAAGGGGAGAGGACATGCAGAGGTCACTTTACATAGTTCATGCTTCATATATTTTCTCCTAGGGGGGTTTCTGCATGTTCATTCCTGTCAAACATGAACATTCTTTGCTTGTGTCTGATCAACAGAGTAGCAGCAGCGTATATGATGATTGTGTGTGAGTATGTGTGCATGTGTGTAGAGTCAGCATGAATGTGTGTGTGTGTGTGTGTGTGTGTGTGTGTGTGTGTGTGTGTGTGTGTGTGTGTGTGTGTGTGTGTGTGTGTGTGTGTGTGTGTGTGTGTGTGTGTGTGTCAAATCAAATCACATTTTATTTGTCACACACACATGGTTAGCAGATTGTGGGGACTGAATTGTATGTCCCCACACGGTTAGCTGTGCAAGACTGTGTGTGTGTGTGTGTGTGTGTGTGTGTTTGTTGGAGTATCAATGTAAGTGTGTAGAGTCCTGTGAGTGTGCATAAAGTAAGTGCAAAAATAAAGAAATCCATAAAAAGGGTCAGTACAGATAGACCGTGTCGTGATTTGGTTAGCTATTTAGTAATATCTCGTCGACAGATGTTCGTGGACTGATGAAACGGCGAGAATCTGTCAAGGCTCACATAGAATAATGTGATTACGAGCGGCAGTGGTTCCTGGTTTTCCGTTTTCATCATTGATTATTTGGATGAATCAGAATTGGGGCGAAGGCGGTGCGTAAACTGGTACAGTGCTTTTTAAGCCTAAGATGATAAGCGGTTTCCACTAGATTCCACAGCCACAAAGTCATGATAAATACTGGTGAAATTAGTTAAAGGGAGGACTTTAGCCGAGAGTTTCCATGTGGCGAATGAGGAAACTTTGCTTCCTTCCATTGCACAAAGGTAATCATAATTGTTAACGGCATTCCCTCCAAAAGTAAAACAGGAAATGGCAAACTTTACGATAAGTTTCTGGGTAACTGAGATGAGCTATTTAGCCATTTTATGGCTGGGGAAAGAAGATGTTCAGGAGCCCATTGGTGTCACGTACTGGTACCACTTGCCGTGAGAACAGTTTATGGCTTGGGTGGCTGGGCCTTCCTTTCACACCGCCTGATATAGAAGTCATGGATTGTAGGGAGCTTGGCCCCAGGGATGTACTGGGCTGTCCACCCCACCCTCTGTAGCAACATGCGATCGAGGCTGGTGCAGTTGCCATACCAAGCAGTGATGCAGCCAGTCATGACGCTCTCAATGGTGCAGCTGTATAACTTTTTGAGGACTTGAGGGCCCATGCCAAATCTTTTCAACCTCCTGAGGAGGAATACGCTCTGTCACGCCTTCTTCACGACTGTGTGTGTGGGCTATTTTAAGTCCTTAGTGATTTGGAAACTGAGGAACTTGAAACTCTCAACCCACTCCACTACATCCCCTTCGATGTGGATGGGGGAGTGCTCATCCCCCCTCTTTAATGTTGTCCACGATCAGCTCCTTGGTCTTACTGATGTTGAGGGATAGGTTTTTGTACTGGCACCACACTGTCAGATCACTGACCTCCTCCCTGTAAGCGGTCTCATAGTCACCGGTGATCAGCCCTACCACCGTCGTGTCGTCAGCAAACTTGATGGTGTTGGGGTCGTGCTTGGCCCAGCAGTCGTGGGTGAACAGGGAGAACAAGAAGGGACTAAGCACACACCCTTTTGGGGCCTCCATGTTGATGGTCAGTGTGGCGGCGGTTATGTTGCCTACCCTCACCACCTTGGGTCGGCCTATCGGGAAATTCAGGATCCAGTTGGAGAGGGAGGTGTCAATGAACAGCATTCTCACATGGGTATTCCTCTTCTCTGGGTGGGTGAGAGCAGTGTGGAGTGAAATTGAGTATGTGTCGATCTGTTGGGGCGGTATGCAAATTGGAGTGGGTCTAGGGTGTTTGGAATGATGGAGTTGATGTGTGCCATAACCAGCCTTTCAAAACAATTCATGAACAGATGTGAGTCCTACAGGAATGATGGGGGTCAGCTTGAGACGTGGGGATTAGAGACTGAGAGAAGGAGCGGTTGTAAATGGCTGTTCTGCGCAAGCACTGAGAACATGCCCTGGAATACTGAGTGTTTACCTGATTAGCGAGATCACCCAGGGCTCTGAAATGGCGGGTGTGCTCATGCACAGCTCGGTGTTGCTTTTGTTGAAGCGTGCATTAAATGCATTTTCTTCTAGTAGAGAGACATCATTAGGAAGATCATGGCTGGGCCTTCCTTTGTAATCCGTAATGGACTATAGCCCCTGCCACATGCAGCGGGTGTCGGAGTCCGTGTAATAGGATTCCAGCTTGTTCCTATATTGTCCTTGTGCTTGTTTGATGGCTGTCTGGAGATCGTGGCAGGACTTCTTGCACTTGTTAGTGTCCTCACCCATAGCCTTGGGGTTGAATGCGATATCCCTGTGTGAGCTAAGCCTGTCCTTTAGCTTAGCGCCAAACTCTGTGTTAAATCAGGGCTTTTGATTAATGAAGGCGTTGACGGAGGTGGTTAGCTTGTCGATGATATCGGCTGAGTAATGTAAAATATTCCAGTCAGCGCTTGCAAAGCAGTCTTGTAGCTTAGTCTCCGATTCGGGGGACCATTTCACTATGGAGCGGGTATTTCCTGTTTGACCCTGCAAATCATTAAAATGAGAACATAACTTCTGAAATGCTCATTGGCTTTAACCAAACGCAAATCAACTTTCCCACATACAGAAGATGGGACTCAAAGGGCAACATCTGGAGCATGCTCTGGTTGTATGGAAATATGCAAACAAGCAATAGCTTGTTCTTGCACGCTGCAGATGTCAAATTCCTTGCCAAGGTGTTAAGGCAAAAGAACAGTACGTTCTATCATTAATCACATCTGGGGTGATATTTCATGGGGTTCGATGCCTGGAGTAATGACTCATCCCATGGTGCTATGAAGTTGGAAAAGGAAGGAAAACTACTTTTGTTGGAGCTGCAGACAACTACAGTGGATGGAAAATGAATAAAGTTAAGTGAAACTTAATATAATGGTACCTGAGTCTTCACAAACACTATGAAGCAACAATGGGCTGTTAAGTTTAAGGGAAAGGACAGGCGGTGATGACTGGTTGCATCACCGCCTGGTATGGCAACTGCTCAGCATCTGACCGTAAGGCGCTACAGAGGGTAGTGTGTACAGCCCAATACATCACTGGGGCTAAGCTTCCTGACATCCAGGACCTACAGTATATACTAGGCTGTGTCAGAGGAAGGCCCCAAAAATGGTCAAGGACTCCAGAAACCGGTCATAGACTGTTCTCTCGGCAAGCGACACCGGAGCGCAAAGTCTTGGACCAAAAGGCTCCTTAACAGCTTCTACCCCCAAGCCATAAGACCGTCGAACAGTTAATCATATGGCAACCCGGACTATTTAAATTTACCCCCAACCCCCACTGCCTCCTACACCTTTGTTTTTATACTGCTGCTACTTTCTGTTTATTATCTATGCATAGTCACTTTACAAATGACCTCGACTAACCTGTGGTGGTGGCGGTTAAGTTTTTGGCATGGGAAAGGGTGGCAGCGGCGGTAGCGGTTATGGTTTCGGCATGGGAAAGGGTGGCAGCGGCGGTAGCGGTTATGGTTTCGGCATGGGAAGGGGTGGCAGCGGCGGTAGCGGTTATGGTTTCGGCATGGGAAAGGGTGGCAGCGGCGGTAGCGGTTATGGTTTCGGCATGGGAAAGGGTGGCAGCGGCGGTAGCGGTTATGGTTTCGGCATGGGAAGGGGTGGCAGCGGCGGTAGCGGTTATGGTTTCGGCATGGGAAGGGGTGGCAGCGGCGGTAGCGGTTATGGTTTCGGCATGGGAAGGGGTGGCAGCGGCGGTAGCGGTTATGGTTTCGGAATGGGAAGGGGTGGCAGCGGCGGTAGCGGTTATGGTTTCGGAATGGGAAGGGGTGGCAGCGGCGGTAGCGGTTATGGTTTCGGAATGGGAAGGGGTGGCAGCGGCGGTAGCGGTTATGGTTTCGGCATGGGAGGGGGTGGTGGTGGCTTTCAAGCACATCTGTGATAAGCAATGGTGTTCAAATTCATAATGAAGACAGAGGGCAGGTCAAGTTGTTACCATCAGGCAGTGGTCAGTCACGTCTTAATCCTTTAAACTCACCACTATGTGTTTCTCCACAGGAGCTGCTGGCCATGAGGACTCAGATGACTGGACAGATCAACGTGGAAGTGGACGCAGCACCACAGGAGGACCTGACAAGAGTCATGGCTGAGATCCTTGAGCAATACGAGACTGTTAGTGTCAAGAACCAGTGTGACCTGGAGTCCTGGTTCCAGACCAAGGTAGAACCTCTAGAACCCCTAAATGTTCATTTTGTAGATGTTCCTTTACTTCTAGTTGGTAACATTGTCACATTCTATCTTGAGTTGAAATGTTGGTTTGTTTCTGTGATGATTGACCACTTATTGTGTTTTACAGACAGAGACGTTGAACAAGGAGGTGGCGTCCAGCACAGAGGTTCTCCAGACCAGAATTAGTTGGTAACATAGGTAAGATGTTTTATATTCATCATATATTTGTAAGTTACTTCTCATCAGAATGTTTATACTGTGGCGGGGTTGCAGTATCTGGTCTCTGTCAAGACTAAGTTATTTGGGCCGGAGAGAGGGGAGAGGTCAAGCGTGTATCTCTTGGCTCCACAATGTCTGTGTGCCAGTCAATGTGTCTCTGTGATCTTATCAAGATAGGATGGATTTAATATATGCCTGTTGATATGGAGGATTTGTTTATGGTTCTGAGTTTGAGAAAAGAACATAGTTTAGGAGACAGAGCTGAATGATAAATTATGGCCAAGGCTGTCTGGCTATGTGTGTCTTTGCTATAAAGGATCTCAGTTGCAATGTGTAAGGGACTCTCAGAGAATTCATTTATAGACACTGAATTGATCTGAGAGTCACAGGGTTGTAATGGAGCTCATATAATTAAAGATGGACTTTGTGATAACTAACTCTGAATTGTGTGTGGTTTGCTCTCATGATTTGGTAAATACAGGAAATTTCCACGACAACCTCCAAGTCAGATATTTCGGAGATCCGTCACACATTGCAGGGCCTGGAAATTGAACTGCAGTCACAGCTCAGCATGGTGAGCCGTAATTATTTACACGGACCATCATTTAGGGGGCATTACTTACACAACTTCCTACAAATTTATTGGATGCTAACTATGCTAATCATTGGTTTCCCTTCCTCACAGCCTCTTTCTCAGCTCCTCGAAATCCGGCCACAGCTCCGGCCTCAGCTCCTGTCTCACCTTCGGCCTCAGCTCCTCCAGCTCTGGCCTCAGCTCCCGCCTCAGCTCCTGCAGCTCCGGCCCCAGCTCCTCCAGCTCCACCACACGCATGGTGGTGATCGTCACAGAGGAAATGGTGGATGGCAAGGGGCATGCAATGGGTTAACCCCATGGAATTATAATATCGGCTGAGTAATGTAAAATATTCCAGTCAGAGCTAGCAAAGCAGTCTTGTAGCTTAGTCTCCGATTCGGAGGACCATTTCTCTGTGGAGCATGTCACGGGCACTTCCTGTTTGACCTTGTATACAGGAAGTAGAAGTATAGGGTCATGATCTGATTTGCCAATGTGGGGACGAGGAAGGGCCTGGTATGCTTGCTTGTGGATAGAGTAACAGTGGTCTAGGACTTTATCGCCTCAACTGGAGAAGGAGACGTGTTGATGGAAGAAAACATCCCAGATACAGGTTTCTATGAATATATTAATTATCAATACCAATCATTAAAAACAACATACAGACAGAACATTTTATTTTTGAGGTTGCAAAGGCTAATGATGAAGACAAGGAAGTGTATAAAAGAAAAGGGTTATTATGGACCACATGAACCTCTTCCCCTCCCACCTCCCACAATCCCCGATCTCACGCCAGCACCAAGATGCCAGTTTCTGAGAGTTTGTAAAAGCCAGCAGAGTGCAGGTATGGCCATGAGAGTACATTGCACACTGCCATGTCATAGCACATGTTTTTCTATATAGTTGAGAGATGCACATATGCATGACACAAACCAGGAGAGTTTAGGAGATGTTATAGAGATAGAAATGTTTGACTAATGCAAACTTAAACTTTTGTGACCAGAGGCAAAAACACTCCTCGCATAATTTTAGTCCTCTGGGTTTGAGAGTAATGTGGGTACGAAAGACAGTGGGGAATGGAGGGATAAGAGTGGGATATGGCTGTGCAATTTACTCTAGACTACATTTGATCATAATTATTATCATGAAATAGCATACCATACAATAGATGTCATGCTAAACTAAGTAGAATTGCAGGAACTTAGCTTTAAAACAGAAATGCCAGGGCCACATTTCTGGTTCTAGTCCGCCCTTGCTTGCACCATGTACTTTTAATGCAAATTGCAATTCAGCTCATTTGGTTGTGCTATTAGACGAAGCACAGTGACAACACATTGAGTTGTACAAATACACAACATTTCTGTCATTGTTTTGCCATTTGAACCTTGTGCTAAACGGTTGAAAGTGCAGATATAACACATTTAGGTAACAACTAAACAAAAAATCTGACCATGTTTTTCCATTGTTTTTGGATGGTTTAAAGCATAGTGATAACACATTGGGAATTCAACAAACTGTTGTTTGTCTTTTTCAATGGGTGAATATAGGTTATAATCTCATTGATCAACATCTCAACCAAATATCACCCAATTGTCCATGTTGCAATTGTAACGTCTGCTTCCAACTCACACTCTCATACACGTACTGTAGATCCCCTGAATGCAGCTCACTTCCCAGGCCACTTTCCAGCTCACACTCTCAAACACATAGATCCCCTGCACACAGCTCACTCTCCAGATCCCAATCAACCTAATTCTGATCACCTATTCACACACCTGTATGTCGTTATCACACACTATTTAGTTCAGTTCTTTGCACCCAATCGTTGTGAAGTATTGTTTGTTTTTGACACACTTCTATTTGGAGCGCTGGTTTTCGCGTGACTTAATCCTCTTATGTCTGATAGTTTTTGCCTGCCTCGATAACGACGCCTTTTGCCTGTACTTTAGCCTATCAGATTTCCTGTTGTCTACCTATTTCCTGATCTCCCGGACTACGTTTACTAGCCTTTTCCCTGCCTGTACTGTTGACTTTTTGGACCACCTGTGTATGACCTGCTGCCTGCCCCTGGACCCAGCTACCTGCCTCCTGCTATGTTCCTTTACATTAAACATCTGCTGTGCCCTGCAGCTTGAAACCAGCTCTCTGTCTCCTTTGTGTTTGTCACATAAATGACTTGGTGAGCCCAGTGAGATATCACTGCAACTTGCATGTTAATAATGTCAGCTATGGTGACAATTTACCTACAAAGGTTAAATGTTACCTTTTTTGTTACATATTCTAGTTAGACCGTGTTGACTTAAAGGCAATAGCTGTACGTAGTGCAACATCTCCACCAATGTCACAATAATCCATTCTACTGCAAATCATTAACATGAGAACACAACTTCTGCAATGCTCATTGTCTTTAACCAAATGCAAATCAACTTTCCCACATACAGAACATGGGACTGAAATGGCAACATCTGGAGCATGCTCTGGTTGTATGGAAATATGCAAACAAGCAATAGCTTGTTCTTGCACGCTGCAGATGCCAAATTCCTTGCCAAGGTGTTAAGGGAAAAGAACAGCACGTTCTATCATTAATCACATCTGGGGTGATTTTTCATGGGGTACAATGCCTGGTGTAATGACTCCTCCCATGGTGCTATAAAGTTGGAAAAGGAAGGAAAACTACTTTTGTTGGAGCTGCAGACAACTACAGTGGATGGAAAATGAATAAAGTTAAGTGAAACTTAATATAATGGTACCTGAGTCTTTGCATAAAATCACAAACACTATGAAGCAACAATGGACTGTTAAGTTTAAGGAAAAGGACAGGCGGTGATGACTGGTTGCATCACCGCCTGGTATGGCAACTGCTCAGCATCTGACCGTAAGGCGCTACAGAGGGTAGTGCGTACAGCCCAGTACGTCACTGGGGCCAAGCTTCCTGACATCCAGGACCTACAGTATATACTAGGCTGTGTCAGAGGAAGGCCCCAAAAATGGTCAAAGAATCCAGAAACCGAAGTCATAGACTGTTCTCTCGGCAAGCGACACCGGAGCGCAAAGTCTTGGACCAAAAGGCTCCTTAACAGCTTCTACCCCCAAGCCATAAGACCGTCGAACAGTTAATCATATGGCAACCCGGACTATTTAAATTTACCCCCAACCCCCACTGCCTCCTACACCTTTGTTTTTATACTGCTGCTACTTTCTGTTTATTATCTATGCATAGTCACTTTACAAATGACCTCGACTAACCTGTGGTGGTGGCGGTTAAGGTTTTGGCATGGGAGGGGGTGGTGGTGGTGGCTTTCAAGCACATCTGTGATAAGCAATGGTGTTCAAATTCCTAATGAAGACAGGGCAGGTCACATTGTTACCATCAGGCAGTGGTCAGTCACGTCTTAATCCTTTAAACTCACCTCTATGTGTTTCTCCACAGGAGCTGCTGGCCATGAGGATGGAGATGACTGGACAGATCAACGTGGAGGTGGATGCAGCACCACAGGAGGACCTGTCCAGAGTCATGTCTGAGATCCAATACGAGTCCAGCGTGACCTGGAGTCCTGGTTCCAGACCACGGTAGAACTTCTAGAACCCCTAAACTGTGTTCCTGGTGTAGATATCCTTTACTTCTAGTTGGTAACGTTGTGACATTCTATCTTGAGTTGAAATGTTGGTTTGTTTCTGTGATGATTGACCACGTATTGTGTTTTACAGACAGAGACGTTGAACCAGGAGGTGGCGTCCAGCACAGAGGTTCTCCAGACCTCCAAGTCAGAGATCTCGGAGATCCGTCGCACACTGCAGGGCCTGGAGATTGAACTGCATTACAAAAATTACAAACATCTGACCAAGGACCACAGTTTAGGGCACATTACGTACACAACATTCTGCAACTTTTATCAATAATCAACATTTGACTCTTTCATCATTCTCTACCATCCCTCAAGTATCTCACTTTCACCTGGACTCTAACACTATCCCTCAAGCTGTTGTAGCCAGGCACCACTCCATCAGCATGGTGAGCCATAATCATTTACACAGACCACACATTAAGGGACATTACTTACACAACTTTCTACAACTTTCATAGATGCTAACTATGCTAATCATTGGTTTCCCTTCCTCACAGCCTCTGCCTCAGCTCCTGCAGCTCCGGCCCCAGCTTCTCCACCTCCACCACACGCAAGATGGTGATTGTCACAGAGGAAATGGGGGACGGCAAGGTGTAGGCAACGGGTTAACACCATTGAAATATAATTAGTAGAATGGGTATAGGAAATGAGAGGCCATCACATGGAATATTGCTGCTCCCCAGTGCTTTGTTCATGCAACCTAAAATACATTTCAACTTATACAAAGGGAATATTCACCTGAAACGACGATCTTCATTATCTTTGTTATTTGTTAAGGGCAGCTCTGTTTAACTCTAGTATGGGGTGTCCATACCATCCTCCTATTCTTTCTGGAATGGCTCAAGCCCCTCAGACACCAATCATGGAACATTGACTTCAATGGGTTTTCTTTTCTGGTAATTCTATTTCTATGGTTAACACCTCCAGAAAAACATATTCTACTACATCTGGATGGAACTCCAACAACAGACCCCATTGTGAATACAATAAAGAGGCTCTGACTTGCTGACACCAGCATTCTGTTTTCTGTATTTTTAATTTATTTTGGATTCCCCTTAGCTGCAGCCAAGGCAGCAGCTACTCTTCCTGTGGTCCAAACACATTTAAAGCACTTACATTACATAGGGAACGAAAGATGAAACAGTACATCATATAACATTATTACACCACTACATATTGACAGTACAAAATGTACGATACAAAATGCCATATACCACCGTACAAAACTATTACTATGTATGTGTGTGTCTCTTTACAATCCCCACTATTCCATAAGACGCATTTTTACTTGTTTTTAAAAATCTGATTCTACTGCTTGCATGTGGAATAGAGTTCCATGTAGTCATGGCTCTATGTAGTACTGTCCGCCTCCCATAGTCTGTTCTGGACTTGGGGATTGTGAAGAGACCTCTGGTGGCATGTCTTGAGGGGTGTCTGAGACGTGTGCTAGTAGTTTAAACAGACGGCTCGGTACATTCAGCTGGTCAACACTTCATACAAAAACAAGGTAGCGATGACGTCAACCCGTTTGCTGGCTCGCCTCTAACCGCTAGGCTACCTGCCACCCTTAGGCACATCATGCAATCTAAACTGAGAGGTGAGGGGTTTATTTAACTCTTGTTCTACCAGGTGAATTGACTGAGAAGAGAACACATTCTTATTTATTGCAACCACCTATGAAAAGTTGCAGTGGAGAGGTGAGGGGATGAAAGATAGTCATCCCGGTAGGAGGGACAGATTTGGGAATTTAGCTAGGACATAATCATGGCACACTAGATTGTGCGGTATGTCATCTTTTTGGAGGGGAGAGGACAGGCAGAGGTCACTTTACATAGTTCATGCTTCATATATTTTCTCCTGGGGGGGGGGTTCTGCATGTTCATTCCTGTCAAACATGAACATTCTTTGCTTGTGTCTGATCAACAGAGTAGCAGCAGCGTGTATGATGATTGTGTGTGTGTGAGTGTGTGTGTATGTGTGTAGAGTCAGCATGAATGTGTGTGTTCTGTGTGTGTGAGAAAATTAAGTTTGTGTGTGTCAAATCAAATCACATTTTATTTGTCACACATCTGGTTAGCAGATGTTCATGCGAGTGTAGTGAAATGCTTGTTCTTATAGTTCCGACAGTGCAGTAATATCTAACAAGTAATCTAACACATTTTAACTGTGTGTGTGTGTGTGTGTGTGTGTGTGTGTGTGTGTGTGTGTGTGTGTGTGTGTGTGTGTGTGTGTGTGTGTGTGTGTGTGTGTTTGTTGGAGTATCGATGTGAGTGTGTGTGAGTGAGTGTGTAGAGTTCTGTGAGTGTGCAGAGTCAGTGCAGAAAAAAAAAAGAATACATACAAAGGGTAATACAGATGATACAGATGATACAGATAATACAGTCTGTGTAGTGACTGTTAGCTTTTTAGTAAAATCTCATGGACAGATTTTCATGGACAGATGAAACGGTTGAGATTCTGTCAAGGCTCACATAGAATAATGTGATTACGAGTGGCAGTAGTTCCTGGTTTTCTGTTTTCATCATTGATTATTTGGATTAATCAGAATTGGGGCGAAGGCAGTGCGTAAACTGGTGCAGTGATTTTCAGGCCTGTGTGCAGATGATAAATGGTTTCCACTAGATTCCACAGCCACAAAGTCAAACTTGGCTATATCATTTTCTCCCCTTCTTTTTAGCCATGAGAGGGAGGGCTTTGGCCGAGAGTTTCCATTTGCAAGGGAGGAGACTTCGCTTTCTTCCTTGGCACGAAGGTAATCATAATCCCTCCAAAAGTAAAACAGGAAATGAAAACTTTCATGAGAAACCTCTGGGTAATTGAGATTAGTTATTTAGCAGTTTTATGGCTGAGGATAGAAGCTGTTCAGGAGCCTGTTGGTGTCACGTACTGGTATGGCTTGCCATGCAGAAGCAGAAAAAACTGTTTATGGCTTGGGTGGCTGGAGTCTTCAACAATTTTCCGAGCCTTCCTTTCACGCCACCTGATATAGATGTCATGGATGGTAGGGAGCACTGCCTCAGGGATGTACTGGGCTGTCCGCCCCACCCTCTGTAGCAACATGCGATCGAGGCTGGTGCAGTTGCCATACCAAGCAGTGATGCAGCCAGTCATGATGCTCTCAATGGTGCAGCTATATAACTTTTTGAGGATTTGAGGGCCCATGCCAAATCTTTTCATCCTCCTGAGGACGAAGATGCTCTGTCATGCCTTCTTCACGGCTGTGTTGGCCATTTTCAGTCCTTACTGATTTAGACACAGATCAACTTGAAGCTCTCGACCCACTCCACTACATCCCCGTAGATGTGGATGGGGGAGTGCTCACACCCCTGTTTCATGTAGTCCATGATCAGCTCCTTGGTCTTACTGATGTTGAGGGAGAGGTTGTTGTCCTGGCACCACACTGTCAGATCATTGACCTCCACCATGTAGGCGGTGTTATAGTCACCGGTGATCAGGCCTACCAAATCAAATCAAATCAAATGTATTTATATAGACCTTCTTACATCAGCTGATATCTCAAAGTGCTGTACAGAAATCCAGCCTAAAACCCCAAATAGCAAGCAATGCAGGTGTAGAAGCATGGTGGCTAGGAAAAACTCCCTAGAAAGTCCAAAACCTAGGAAGAAACCTAGAGAGGAAACAGGCTTTGAGGGGTGGCCAGTCCGCTTCTGCCACCATTGTGTCGTCAGCAAACTAGATGAGGGTGCCGGAGTCGTGCGTGGCCATGCAGTCGTGGGTGAACAGGAAGGACAAGAGGGGACTAAGCACACACCCCTGTGGGGCCCCCGTGTTGAGGATCAGTGTGGCGGAGGCCTACCCTGAACACCTTGGGTCGGCCTATCAGGAAATACAGGATCCAGTTGCAGAAGGAGGTGTTCAGTCACAGGTTCGTCTTGGGCTTGGAGGGGACTATGGTGTTGAACGCTGAGCTGTAGTCAATGAACAGCATTCTCACATAGGTATTACTCTTATCTAGGTGGGTGAAATCAATGTGGAGTGCAATTGAGATTGCGTCGTCTATGGATCTGTTGGGGCAGAATGCAAATTGGAGTGGGTCTAGGTTCTAGGGTGTCTGGAATGATAGAGTTGATGTGTGCCATAACCAGCCTTTCAAAACACTTCATGATTATAGATGTGAGTCCTACAGGGCGATAGTCATTGTGGCAGGTAGTCTTAGAGTTCTTGGGAACAGGAATGATGGTGGTCAGCTTGAGACATGTGGGGATTAGAGACTGAGACAAGGAGAGGTTGTAAATGGCTGTTCTGCGCAAGCTCTGAGAACGTGCCCTGGAATGCTGTCCAGCCTCACGGCCTTGTGAGTGTTTACCTGATTACTGAGATCCCCCAGTCCTCCGGATCTGGGGTGGCCCTGATTCACGGCTCTGTGTTGTTTTTGTAGAAGAGTGCATTAAATTAATTGAGTTCTTCTGGTAGAGAGGCATCATTGGGCTGGGCCTTCCTTTGTAATCCGTAATGGACTATTGCCCCTGCCACATGCGGTGGTCGGCGGAGTCTATGTAATAGGATTCCAGCTTGTTCCTATATTGTTCTTTTGCTTGTTTGATGGCTCGGTGGAGATCGTAGTGGGACTTTGTGTCCTCAGCCGTAGCCTCGGTGTTGGCTGCGATAGCCCTTTGTGCGGTAAACCTGTTCTTTAGTTTAGCACCAACCTCTGTGTTAATCCAGGGCTTTTGATTGGGGAAGTGAACCGTCACTGTGGGGACAACGTCGCTGATGTATTTCCTAATGAAGCCATTGATGGAGGTGGTTAGCTTGTCGATGCTATCAGCGGAGTACCGGAACATATTCCAGTCAGCTCTAGCAAAGCAGTCGTGTAGCATAGCCTCCGATTCGGAGGACCATTTCTCCATGGAGAGCATCACAGATACTTCCTGGTTAACCTTGTAGATAGGAAGCAGGAATATAGAGTCATTATCTGATTTTCCGAAGGGGGGACGTGAAAGTGCCTTGTATGCTTGCTTGCGGATAGAGTAACAGTGGTCTAGGACTTTATCGCCCCTAGTGGAGAAGGAGACGTGTTGATGGAACGAACCAACCCAGATACAGGTTTCTGGGATTATATTCGTTATTCATTCTCTCCCCTTCCCACCTCCCACAATCCCAAATCCCCAGCCAGCACCCAGATGCCGGTTTCTGAGGGTTTGTAAAAGTCTGCTTTAACGATCCTCTTCCTGTGAATGACTGGAACAAGGCGCAGCATGAGACGCGTTCATGATATTTTATTAAAATCAGAACACTAGAACAAAAAACAACAAAGAGGAAAACGAACAGTTCTGTAAGGAAACTAACAATACACAAAACAACTACCCACAAAACCCATGTGGGCAAGAGCTACCTAAGTTTGATTCCCAATCAGAGACAATGATAGACAGCTGTCCCTGATTGAGAACCATACCCGGCCAAAAACAAAGAAATACAAAAACATAGAAAAAAGAACATAGAATGCCCACCCTAGTCACACCCTGGCCTTACCAAAATAGAGAATAAAAGCCTCTCTACAGCTAGGGCGTGACATCTGCAGAGTGCAGGTATAGTCATGAGATGACATTGCACTTTGCCATGTCATATAACACATGGGGTATTCCAAATGGAAAATGACCCCAAGCATACTTCCAAAGTTGTGGCAAAATGGCTTAAGGACAACAAAGTCAAGGTATTGGAGTGGCCATCACAAAACCCTTACCTCAATCCTACCGAAAATGTGTGGGCAGAACTGAAAAAGCGTGTACGAGCAAGGAGGCCTACAAACCTGACTCAGTTACACCAGCTCTGTCAGGAGGAATGGGCCAAAATTCACCCAACTTATTGTGGGAAGCTTGTGGAAGGCTACCCGAAACATTTGACCCAAGTTAAACAATTTAAAGGCAATGCTTCCAAATACTAATTGAGTGTATGTAAACTTCTGATCCACTGGGAATGTGATGAAATAAATAAAAGCTGAAATAAATAATTCTCTCTACTATTATTCTGACATTTCACATTCTTAAAATAAAGCGGTGATCCTAACTAACTGATTAAATGTCAGGAGTTTTGAAAAACTGAGTTTAAATGTATTTGGCTATGGTGTATGTAAACTTCCGACTTCAACAGTACACTGTATATAGTGCAACATCTCCGCCAATGCCACTATAATCCATTCTACTGCAAATCATTAACAGGAGGACATAAATGCTGTAATGCTCTTTGGCATTAACCAAATGCAAATCATCTTTTCCACATACTAAATGTCAGACTCAAATGGAAACCTCTGGAGCATGATAAAAATACATCTGCAAGAAATGCTCTGGTTATATGGAAATATGCAAACAAGCGACAGCTTGTTCTTGCATGTTGCAGATGCCAAGTTCCCTTCCAAGGTGTTAAGGGAAAAGAACGGTGCTTTAATCCCATCTGAGGTTTCTTTTCCTGGGGTAAGATGCCTGGAGTAATGACTCATCCCATGGGGGCTATATAGTGGTACTTTTGTCGGTCCTGCAGACTCCTACTGTTGATGGAAAATGCATGAAGTTGAGTGAAACTTAATACAATGGTAAACTGAGTATGTGCATAAAAGGAACAATGGACTGTTGCTTTTAGGGAAAAGGACAGGAGATTTTCTTGCAAGACATCAGTGTGTGAGACAAAGACAGGTCTGTTCAGGGAGAATGTTGTCTGGGTGTCAAGCGATAGATCATATTCTACGAAGTGACGTTTCTTTGCAACTTGTTGTCTTAGTAACATAACAGGTACAGATAAATAGCCATTCTGTGTGTCAATCTATATTATCAGGAAACATGGAAAAGCTCACCTGTCAAAGTTAAACTGTGTGTGTTGACTGATTGACTGACCTACCTGGGGCTAATAGAAGCAGGTGTGTCTGTGCTTTCTACCAGACGCTATTTGTGGGAGAGGAATTCCATCTGTTTACAGGGTGTGAACTTCTATATGTTTGTGCAGGCAGACACCATATATAGAGCAAGATGGGGGAGGGTGGAGTTGCACAGCAATAGTATATTTTCAATATCCACACATAAAGCACATATCTATCTATCCTCCTCCATCTCCTGCATCCTAGCGTCTGCCCCCAGGGTGTCAAAGTGGGTGGAGGAGTCCTGCCCTGCCCTACATGAGGTAATGCTTACCTGTATTCCTCCCTTCTGCCTCTCCCACCCATGTCCACCTCCCACCCTCCCTCCCTCCCTCTGCCCTGTGCAGCATAAAAAGGGAACAGTGGCTGGGCCGTGCACCACATTCTCTCTCCTCATCCCAGGCAGGCAGACTCGCTCTCAGCAGCCATGTCCTTCTCCAGATCTAGCATGTCCTACAGCAGCAGCGGCGGTGGAGGCGGAGGTGGCACCATGTCCATGAGGTCTGGAGGTGGAGGTGGAATGGGTATGGGCTCCTCCCGCTTCTCCTCGATGGGTGGTGGTGGTGGAGGAGGAGGAGGAGGCCGCGTCACTGCCATGAGGGCCGGCAGTGTGTATGGAGGAGCAGGAGGCTCTGGGGTGCGCATCTCTAGCTCCTCGTTCGGTTCCGGTGGTGGAGGTGGTGGTGGTGGCGGTTATGGTTTCAGAATGGGAGGGGGCGGCGGCGGTGGCGGTTTTAGTTTTGGCATGGGTGGGGGTGGTGGGGGTGGTGGTGGTGGCGGTGGAGCCGACCTCCATGTGTCGGTCAATGAGAAGGCCACAATGCAGAACCTGAACGACCGCCTGTCCACCTACTTGGAGAAGGTGCGCCTGCTAGAGGCGGCCAACGCCGAGCTGGAGCTGAAGATCCGTCAGTTCCTTGAGAGCAAGACGTCCCCCAGCGCTCGCGACTACTCTGGCTTCTACGCTACTATCGCCGACCTTCAGGACAAGGTATGTGACGTGTCTCCTAGATGGCGAAAGCATTCAATGATGAATGTTATGACTATGAATGCAAAATTACATTTTTTTTTATTCAACCAAAATTGGTTCAACCAAGATATTGCACCAAAGATAGATGCAAAGACAGTATGCCTATTTTTAGCTGCAGCATTGAAAATAAAGCAGATAATTGACGCTATTCCTTCCTCTCTCTTAAGAGCCCCTAGGCGATTGCAAAGGGTGCCATGCTTTACGATCATAACGACCTGTAATGCTTCCATGAGCTCTAATTTACAGTGCAGCGGAAACTCAGAATTACAGTGTGGTATCACTGTTTGTGTGTACTGCATTTGTGTCAAATTCCATGCATGCCCCATCCTGAAATGTTTTGAAATCCTCCACCTCTCAGATCCAGGCTGCCACCTGCTTGAACGGAAGCATCTATCTCAGCATCGACAACTCAAAGCTCGCTGCAGACGACTTCAGAAACAAGTAAGTACATCCAACACCATCCACAGATATAGTACACTGCTGGTACATTACATTAACCACTTGGAATAACCCCAAATCTGTAAAAACTCGCATACTGTTTTTTATTACATTTTGTATTGAATCTACAAAAATAGAAACCAAATGACATTACCCTTCAGCTACACCATAACCACACCCTCCCAACAGACATATTAGAAGCCTGGTGTTACTTTCTGTTATTTTCCCCAAACTTAATGGAATAATAAAATCTATAACCCCCCTGCTATTCTCACAGAGGAACACATTCAGGCAGTTCTTTGACCTAAACTCTCTCCATCTCTCAGGTATGAGAACGAGCTGGCCATGCGTCAGTCAGTGGAGGCGGACATCGCCGGGCTGAAGAGGATGCTGGATGAGATGACCATGGCCAGATCTGACCTGGAGATGCAGATTGAGGGACTGAAGGAGGAGCTCATCTATCTCAAGAAGAACCATGAGGAGGTGGGTGTGGGCTAATGGGACATATCCATACAGTCCCTTAATGTATTACATCTATTGACCATGTCAACCTGCTATGGGTCTTCACTAGAACACCATTGCTGGCTTTCAAGCACATCTGTATCAAGCAATGGTGTTCAAATGTATAATGAAGACAGGGCAGGTCAAGTTGTTACCATCAGGCAGAGGTTAGGCACTTTTTAATTGTTTAAACTCACCCCTATGTTTTTCTCCAAAGGAGCTGCTGGCCATGAGGACTCAGATGACTGGACAGATCAACGTGGAGGTGGACGCAGCACCACAGGAGGACCTGTCCAGAGTCATGGCTGAGATTCGTGAGCAGTACGAGGCCGGTAGTGCCAAGAACCAGCGCGACCTGGAGGCCTGGTTCCAGACCAAGGTAGAACCTTTAGAACCCCTAAACTATGTTCGTGGTGTAGATGTTCCTTTACTTCTTGTTGGTAACGTTGTCACATTCTATCATGAGCTGAAATGTTGGTTTGTTTCTGTGATGATTGACCACTTATTGTGTTTTACAGACAGAGACGTTGAACAAGGAGGTGGCGTCCAGCACAGAGGTTCTCCAGACCTCCAAGTCAGAGATTTCGGAGATCCGTCGCACACTGCAGGGCCTGGAGATTGAACTGCAGTCACAGCTCAGCATGGTGAGCTGTAATTATTTACACAGACCACAGTTTAGGGCACATTACTTACACAACTTTCTTAAATAATCAGCATTTGACTCTTTCATCATTCTGTTTACCAAATCTCAAGTATCTCACTTTCACCTGGACTCTTCCACTATCCCTCAAGATGTTATAGCCAAGCACCTCTACATTACTATAGCCAACCTGACTACACATTCAATTACTAGAGATAACTTTTTCAGTATGACAGTAAACATTCCAAATTCCAAACCTACTCCCACAGTTTTTCACCCATCATCTCAAATCTCTCCCGGCCAATAGAAAGGCTCCCTGGAGAACACGCTGGCGGAGACTGAAGGCCGTTACTCCATGCAGCTGGGACGCCTCCAGAACCAAGTGACCAGTCTGGAGGAGCAGCTAGTTTCTCTCCGCAGCGACATGGAACGCCAGGGCCAGGAGTACAAGATGCTGCTGGATATCAAGACACGCCTGGAGATGGAGATCGCTGAGTACAGGAGGCTGCTGGACGGAGAGGCTAGCGGGTAAGGCAGGATGGAATTGGATGTCTCCCTCAACATTTCACTTTAAAAACAATGTTCATTTGAAATTTACCTTAGTATCGGCCATGGTTACTTTTGACATGAATCATCAGCTATGTGATCTTTAATAGATACTTATTATGATCATAGATGCTAACTATGCTCACCATTGTCCTCTCTTCCTCACAGCCTTGGCCTCAGCTCCTCGAAATCTGGCCACAGCTCCTCCAGCTCCCACATCAGCTCGTCTAGCTCCGGCGTCAGCTCCGGCCTAAGCTCCGGCCTCAGCTCCTCCAGCTCTGGCCTCAGCTCCGGCCTCAGCTCCTCCAGCTCCGGCCCCAGCTCATCCACCTCCACCACACGCAAGGTGGTGATCGTCACAGAGGAAATGGTGGATGGCAAGGTTGTCTCCTCAAGTGAAACCAAACACACCACTTAAGGTCCCACACACACAGCGAGCACTGCAGTAAGCAACAGGTTAACCCCATACAAATATAATTGCTAGACTGGGTATAGGAAATGAGAGGCCATCACATGGAATATTGCTGCTCCCCAGTGCTTTGTTCATGCAACCTAAAATTCAACGTTTCAACTTATACAGTGTCTTCATAAGATGAAAAATCCCTCTTCCTTATCTGTATTATTTGTTTAGGCCAGCTTGGGTTAACTGTAGTAAAAGATGTGCATATCGTCCTCCTATTCTTTCTAGAATGGCTAAAGCCCCTCAGACACCCATCATGGTACATTGACTTGAATGGGGATTTATTTTCTGGCAATTCTATTTCTATGGTTAACACCTCCAGAACAACATATTCTGCTACATCTGGATATAACTTCAATAGACCCCATTGTGAATACAATAAAGATGCTCTGACTTGCTGACACCATCATTCTGTCTTCTGTGTCTTTCAACTTGATGTATCTGATCTGGCATGCTCCTGTACATCTGACTATCATATAGGGTGTCATCTTGTGCACGTGAGGCAAATTCTATGGTCTTGAGAAATCATATGTGTCAGAATGATCTTGAATAGTGTAATTTATGACATTCCCTTCTGCTGAGTTTAATTTAATAGTTGGCAATATAGAAATGTGAATAGAAGAAGTCTGATTGCTAGTGTCACGAACCGGCTCGTAACCAGTTACAAAGAGGGTGTTGCGTTTACGCACTGAAGGTAGGTGAGGAGTCAAACGCAGGAGAGCAGAGATGTCAGTGTAGAGTATATTTTAATCAGGGCAAGTCCAAAAACACAGTACAGTACAATACCCCAAAACAATGGGAAGTAACAGTATTCTCGTAAGGCGCAAAAACACAACGCACCTTACTATAATAACCACACGCGAAATACACTGAGGAAAGCCTCCACAAGCAAGAAGAAAAATTATCCCGCACAAACCTAAGCGGGGAAACAGGGGTAAATATACACACATAAATTAAAGCAAATGAAAACCAGGTGTGAATGAACCAAAGACAAAACAAATGGAAAAGGAAACATGGATCGGTTATGGCTAGTAGGCCGGTGACGCCGACCCCCGAGCACCAACAGAACAGGGAGAGGAACCACCTTCGGTGGAAGTCATGAGGGAGACAACGTGGAGATAAGGAAAAACAAAAATATATTTCTTAACTAAATATTTCTTAACTAAAACTATATACAAGTAACAACGGGGTGTGTAGTCAGTATTCAGTAGTGTAAGTGAGTGGTTGCATGCATAGATGGTGAAAATGAGGGGTGTTGAGAGGTGCCAAAACAAACAAACCACAAAATGCCACAACCAAAAATAACAGTGTGTCTGCGTGGAGAGAGTCTCCTCAATGAACGGGGAAAGGTGTACTTATCCCCGGGACACACCCGAGCCCAGGTGCGTCCCACCTCGCTGACGACCCTCCCGGCTCCGCCCCCTGACATCCTACCAAGGAAAACGAGCAAAGAGAAAGAATTCGGCAGACAGAGTGGCAGGGCCGCCACACTGGCTGTCGGCAAAATTACATCATTCTATCTCTATTAATCAAACAGTCAGTTTTTCAAGCATTAGATTCAGAGTTATATACTGTATGGAGAGTGTTTGTGGAGTCAACTCTAGTGCTGGACACCATGTTTTGGTGGAAAGATGTCGAATTGAAATCAAGTCATATGAAATGAGAACACAAAATGTATCTGCTATGACATCCATACTCACAGATTCATATAGTCAGTCTATTAGAAAGCATTCATATCTCTGAAACAAGTGAAACCACACAGCCCATTCTCATTCAACCACATAATCTTTATTGATGGTTCTGTTAACAGAACCATCACCTTTCCATCCACAATGGTCTGGGTCACGGTGATCATCTTGGTAACCCCTGTGGAGTCAAAAATGGACATGGAGTAAATCTCATTGCAACACTCATACTGAGCACTTTAAAGCATAATTTTAGAATCATTTTTGTTTCTTCATATCTTCTCCATTAGTCCACTTTTGATACAGTCCAAAATAATTGTCAACTTCCAAGTTTTGAAGATACAGTATTTTGCTTTCAGCTTAAAATCAAGCAAGACCAAGTCTCATCAGTCTCATGATGATGCATTTGGCAAGAAGTCTACAAAGGCTTATTGCCCGCTGTATGCAATGGCTTACCTTGGGTGGAGCTGTCGTCCTCTCCGTCCAGCAGCCTCCTGTTCTCTGCAATCTCCAGCCGGGTCTTGAGGTTCAAACATGTCGTACTCCTGCTTGTTGTGGGCGATGTTGGCGTGGAGCTGGGAGAGCTGGAGCTCCAGGCTAGTCACCATGCTCTGGAGCCCTGCCAGCTGAGCAGAGTAGCGTTTCTGGGTGTCTGCCAGCGTGGCCTCCAGGGAGGATTTCTATCAGGGGAGGAGGGAGTGGAAGGGATGAGTGGGTGAAGAGTGAAGTAGCACCAAGACACTGATCTTGGGTTAGTTTTGCATTTCTCCCCAGTAATGGTTACGTTTAGGATTGGGGGAGGGGAAGCTGATCCTAGATCTTTACTTAGGGAAAACTTCCCCCTGGAGCGGACTAGTTAGTATACTGGTGCCTTGTCCAATGATATGCTACCACAGTATGTTAAACCGTTGCACAAGTTTTGAGGTGGGAATGTTGCCAAGTTCAAAATGTCAGTAAGGTATTTATGGGTGTCAGAATAACGACATGCAGAGAGACCTGGCATACATGCTATCACCCATGCCTGGGTTTTTATGGCAAGCGCTTATGTGTGTGTGTGTGTATGTGTCCTTCGGACTCTGTGAGGCGGCTCACCAGCTGCTCATTGTTTGTCATGACTTCAAGCTCCACTGTGGCCAGCTATACAGGTTAAAATAAATAGCATTAGTCAGCATGGTTTACCTCAGAGCCAACTCATTCAGTCTCTAAATTGATTTCCATGCATCAATAGATCATTGACCTCATCCTATACAGAGAATAAACTTTCTTCATGCTTTAAACATGTTTTTTAATTGACACTTCAAATGTTTTAGGGCAGCTGAATTGCATTATTCTTATGAAGAAAAAAAAAACCTTTAGAGAATAACTCTTTTAGATAAATGACTTCATATAGTAAAGATATCTTGGTCATTCAGCTCACCTTGCCCTGGTACCAGGCTTCCAGCTCTTTGCGGTTCTTGATGGCCACAGACTTGTATTGCTTCCTAATCTCGGTCATCGCTGCGTTCAGGTCCTGGGATGGGGCAGCATCCACTGATACATTCACCTGGCTGCCCACGTGGGTCTTCACCGGGGCAATCTCCTGTAGGTCAAAGGTCAGAGGGCGTAACCTCAGGTAGTAACCATAACAACCAACAGTAGCTTGACAGCGATTAAACAGGTCTCAATGTTTTAGATCTGAGTATTTGCTATTACAGTGCAGCACCACACGTGTGATTACATGTTTTTCAACCAGAGGACTTTTAACCTAATGGACTAAGCTATTGTCAACTAATCTAATGTCTCCTACTGGTCAATATATTACCCATTATTCACCATACATGAACTGTGTGAATTTGTGCATGTAAAAGTCACACAAAGGGTAATAGTGAGTTAATGGAAGAAAGTAAGAATACTAGGAAGTGTGAGGAGGGGGAGAGGAACTGTGTTGTAAAAAAAAACACCCATCCATCTGTGTAAAGGAAATCCTGGTGTGATATCAGCAGTGGTTAGGTAGATGTCATATTTGTGTACTGAACATTAACTGCTCCAATAACACCCCATACAAAACAGGGCTAAGTACTCCTTAGTGGCCAATGATATCCTTCCGCCTAGCAACTGTCATGTGGATGCCGGCTGAAGTGAGTTTTTTGCTGCTGTAAGTGGAATGAAATACATGTAGGGTCCATTGTATATCGTCACTGAACACTAAGCAAATAAACAATATATTGGTCTAGTACTGTTTGCACTATTAGGTCAGTATTAACAAGTAAACATATGCATGTCATTCCTATTCAGATTCACTAGCACAAATATATCTGTTATACTGTAGGTGTGGCTGTGAGGAGGAAGGTGAAAACGTGTTGGCGTTGGTGGACATCAAAGATAAGAAGGTTATGGCATTTTGTTAGATGGGTGTTGCTAACGCTTTGTGGTTTTGAATGGGTGTACTGTGAAAAACAGCTCCCCTGTGCTATACAGTGTGGTTGTACTGTGAATAACTGTTGGCCCGGAACAATCTGTTACCACCTACCTGGTGGCTCCTCTTGAGCATGATGAGCTCGTCCTTCAGACCCTCGTAATGCATCTACAGGTCAGAGCGGCCCAGGTTCATGTCATCCAGGACCCTCCTCAGACCACTGATGTCTGCCTCCACTGCCATCCTCATGGGCTGCTCTTTCGCATACCTGAGCAGGTCAAAGGTCATGCTAAGGTCACACAGGCTACCAATATGTTTTAAGATTGTAGTCTTTTGCTTTGTCTATGAAGTAGGGATGGCTTGACACTGGCAGTGTCTGAACACCCATACTAGCGTACTAAATAGTGTGCAAAAAAATAAATTACATTTGAAAATAGTAATCCAAATGCATCATCTAATGCGCGAATGCATTGACACCCACCACTCGTTCATTTTGGTACAGCGTGTCAATTAATCTGTTGTCAAACACGTGAGTCGGGAAAAGACAAGTGAATTCTACTACAGGTAGATCAAACGCCAAAATTAGTATGCAGTTTAAGTATGTCATAAGCTAGCTAGTGTGGGTAATCGGACACAACCATTGATCAGTTTTGCCTTTTCCTCACGAATAGTTATGGATAGGATTTAGCTTGGCTAGGCTGATTCTGGTTCTGTATCGAAAAGAGTAACTTCGACTCAGAGTGTGTTGTTTAAAGCCTTGAGTGAAAGACAAATGTTTTATGTGAATAGTGTGTCATGATTCATAGTCGTTAGTAGCCCCTTACTTCATCTTGAAGTCCTCAGAAGCAAGCTTGGCATTGTCAATCTCCAGCACAGTCTTGGTATTGGACCTGGATGCCAAATGGATCTGGATGACTGTGACCTGCAGCAGGAATTCCAAAAATGAGACTTGGGCTGTGTCCCTTTTCCCTATATAGTGCATTACTTGTGACCAGGACCCATAGGGCTCTGGTCAAAATTAGGGCACCTTTTAGGTAATATCATGCCATTTGCGACTCAGATTTGGTTGTATGAAGTTGTTATTTTAGTACGTAACCTGCATTGGCCTTCAAGGAACAGAACAAAAACGTCTTCTGCCAGAATTCCTTTTGGCCGAAACACCACCATCCCATCTCACACACATTTCCCTCCTTACCCCCATAGAGAGGAACAGATGCAATAACTAACTGCCTATACACAGAGGAGCCAGCAAATAAATCAACAGAGATGATGGAGTAGGTGCTAATGGGAATAAGTTAACATTGTCAGCTGTCAAACACCCCTAATTCTAACACACATGGAGTCACAAATGTAACACGTGGAGTCACAAATGTAATCCGTGGAGTCACAAATGTAATCCGCGGAGTCCCAAATGTAATCCGCGGAGTCCCAAATGTAATCCGGGAAGTCCCAAATGTAATCTGTGGAGTCAGAAATGTAATCCATGGTGTCACAAGTGTTGTCACATTCATAAAAACATATTTTACCACTGTTGTGTTTGCAAAGCAAGAAATATGTTTGTAATATGTTCTGTGTTAACCAGAAAAAACCTGTCTTGCAGGTGGTGCTATTTTAAATGAATCATAAAACAACCAAATAGTTGTTGCTGTTTGTAATGATATAATGATGTAATGATGTAATTATGTTATATAATTATCAGGAAGCCTAATTAGCCTGTTATTCAACCACCACTTAAATCTAGATGTAATACTTATTTCCGTAGCCTAATTATTATTACAATATCCTATTTCTAAACAGGTTGAACTACGCCCAGAGGGGTTTTGGTATATGGCCAAAATGCCACGGCTAAGGGATGTTCTTACACACGACGCAAACCGGAGTGCCTGGATACAGCCCTTAGCCGCTGGTCATACAGTTGAAGTCAGAAGTTTTCATACACCTTAGCCAAATACGTTTTTAAACTCAGTGTTTCACAATTCCTGACGTTTAATCCTAGTAAAAATTCCCTGTCTTAGGCCAGGTAGGATCACCTCTTTATTTTAAGAATGTGAAATGTCAGAACAACAGTAGAGAGAATGATTTATTTCAGCTTTTATTTCACATTCCCAGTCGGTCAGAAGTTTACATACACTCAATTAGTATTTGGTATCATTGCCTTTAAAGTGTTAAACTTGGGTCAAATGTTTCGGGTAGCCTTCAACAAGCATCCCACAATAAGTTGGGTGAATTTTGGCCCATTCCTCCCGACAGAGCTGGTGTAACTGAGTCAGGTTTGTAGGCCTCCTTGCTCGCACATGCTTTTTCAGTTCTGCCCACAAATCTTCTATGGGATTGAGGTCAGGGCTTTGTGATGGCCACTCCAATACCTTGACTTTGTTGTCCTTAAGCCCTTTTGCCACAACTTTGGAAGTATGCTTGGGGTCATTGTCCATTTGGAAGACTTCATTTGCGACCAAGCTTTAACTTCCTGACTGATGTCTTGAGATGTTGCTTCAATATATCCACATCATTTTCCTCCTCATGATGCCATCTATTTTGTGAAGTGCACCAGTCCCTCCTGCAGCACTCCCACAACATGATGCTGCCACCCCCGTGCTTCACGGTTGGGATGGTGTTCTTCGGCTTGCAAACCTCCCATGGTGTTTATACTTGCGTACTATTGTTTGTACAGATGACTGTGGTACCTTCAGGCATTTGGAAATTGCTCCCATGGATAAACCAGACTTGTGGAGGTCTACAAATAAAATGCTGAGGTCTTGGCTATTTTCTTTTGATTTTCCCATGATGTCAAGCAAAGAGGCACTGAGTTTGAAGGTAGGCCTTGAAATACATCCACAAGGACATCTCCAATTGACTCAAATGATGTCAATTAGCCTGTCAGAAGCTTCTAAAGCCATTACATAATTTTCTGGAATTGTCTAAGCTTTTTAAAGGCACAGTCAACTTAGTGTATGTTAACTTCTGACCCACTGGAATTGTGATACAGTGACTTATAAGTGAAACAATCTGTCTGTAAACAATTGTTGGAAAAATTACTTGTGTCATGCACAAAGTATATGTCCTAACCGACTTGCCAAAACTATAGTTTGTTAACAAGAAATTTGTGGAGTGGTTGAAAAACAAGTTTTAATGACTCCAACCTAAGTGTATGTAAATTTCCTACTTCAACTGTATACCACCAGTGGCGATTTCAACATGTAAATCTTGGTGGGGCAAACTCAAAACAAATGTTGTAGATGCATGCCAGCAAAGCCACTACACAACACAACACAGCACTAAACAATACATTAACTGCACTATAACGGTGCCCACAAACCTACATACAGTGCCTTGCGAAAGTATTCGGCCCCCTTGAACTTTGCGACCTTTTGCCACATTTCAGGCTTCAAACATAAAGATATAAAACTGTATTTTTTTGTGAAGAATCAACAACAAGTGGGACACAATCATGAAGTGGAACGACATTTATTGGATATTTCAAACTTTTTTAACAAATCAAAAACTGAAAAATTGGGCGTGCAAAATTATTCAGAAGTTCAGTGAGGATCTCTGAATGATCCAATGTTGACCTAAATGATTATGATGATAAATACAATCCACCTGTGTGTAATCAAGTCTCCGTATAAATGCACCTGCACTGTGATAGTCTCAGAGGTACGTCAAAAGCGCAGAGAGCATCATGAAGAACAAGGAACACACCAGGCAGGTCCGAGATACTGTTGTGAAGAAGTTTAAAGCCGGATTTGGATACAAAAAGATTTCCCAAGCTTTAAACATCCCAAGGAGCACTGTGCAAGCGATGATATTGAAATGGAAGGAGTATCAGACCACTGCAAATCTACCAAGACCTGGCCGTCCCTCTAAACTTTCAGCTCATACAAGGAGAAGACTGATCAGAGATGCAGCCAAGAGGCCCATGATCACTCTGGATGAACTGCAGAGATCTACAGCTGAGGTGGGAGAGTCTGTCCATAGGGCAACAATCAGTCGTATATTGCACAAATCTGGCCTTTATGGAAGAGTGGCAAGAAGAAAGCCATTTCTTAAAGATATCCATAAAAAGTGTTGTTTAAAGTTTGCCACAAGCCACCTGGGAGACACACCAAACATGTGGAAGAAGGTGCTCTGGTCAGATGAAACCAAAATTGAACTTTTTGGCAACAATGCAAAATGTTATGTTTGGCGTAAAAGCAACACAGCTGAACACACCATCCCCACTGTCAAACATGGTGGTGGCAGCATCATGGTTTGGGCCTGCTTTTCTTCAGCAGGGACAGGGAAGATGGTTAAAATTGATGGGAAGATGGATGGAGCCAAATACAGGACCATTCTGGAAGAAAACCTGATGGAGTCTGCAAAAGACCTGAGACTGGGGCGGAGATTTGTCTTCCAACAAGACAATGATCCAAAACATAAAGCAAAATCTACGATGTAATGGTTCAAAAATAAACATATCCTGGTGTTAGAATGGCCAAGTCAAAGTCCAGACCTGAATCCAATCGAGAATCTGTGGAAAGAACTGAAAACTGCTGTTCACAAATGCTCTCCATCCAACATCACTGAGCTCGAGCTGTTTTGCAAGGAGGAATGGGAAAAAAATTCAGTCTCTCGATGTGCAAAACTGATAGAGACATACCCCAAGCGACTTACAGCTGTAATCGCAGCAAAAGGTGGCGCTACAAAGTATTAACTTAAGGGGGCTGAATAATTTTGCACGCCCAATTTTTCAGTTTTTGATTTGTTAAAAAAGTTTGAAATATCCAATAAATGTCGTTCCACTTCATGATTGTGTCCAACTTGTTGTTGATTCTTCACAAAAAAATACAGTTTTATATCTTTATGTTTGAAGCCTGAAATGTGACAAAAGGTCGCAAAGTTCAAGGGGGCCGAATACTTTCGCAAGGCACTGTAAAGCTGTCCCAACAGCAGAGCTTTCTTTTCAGCACCATGGAGTGAATCCTGACCACTGCTACACCTGGCTATCAGCAGAGCCTTGTCTGGCAGCAAAACAGTTCATTCAGCCTCATTTACTGCCTTTAAAAACATAGTTGATATGGATGACTTGCTTAAACAAATGTGGTTTCTCCTGACAATTGATATGTACAAGCTATGGCATAAGGGGAAGACGAGCAGATAAGAGGCAATCTGTAATTTTGAATAAGACATTAATGAGCGAGCTAGGATGGACGTAGTCAATATAACTATTTGCACTATGGGCTATTCTTACAGTATTCTCCCTGTACACTAAGTCAGAACCGTATGATAAATAAAGGGAGCATATAAGCAGACAATGAAAGTGCTTACAATATTCAATGTTCACATTTCTCGAAAAGCTATAGGCTACATGTGCACCACCAAGTAAGAACAGTAGGCTAAATTATGAGGGAAAAGTGGACCAACTTATTAGGGTAGTAACAGCTTACAACACAACATACACGTAGTATTACTTTCTTAACTACAGTATACATATCTCCCTGGCATTATACATAGTTTATGCAGCAGCATACAGTAAATTTGACTCTGTGCTCACTGTGCTCTGTACTCAAGTGCTGTGATCACTTGAACAGGAAGGTAGTGCGGAAGGTCCTTCTTGTGGGGATATTTTGTCATCAAATTCTGTCATTCTCTGGATTTATGGTGCTTTCAAGACAACTGGGAACTTGAAAAAAAAGAAGGTTGAATCATGATGTCAGTGATCTTCAGGTCGGAGATCTAGAAAGAGGCCAGATTTCCCGACTTGGAATTCCGAGTTGGATGACCATTCAAAACATATTTTTCCAGTCTGAGCTCATTTTCATTGCAATGCTTGCAGTTAGCCACTGATTCTTTCCAAACCACTCATTGTTGAATTTGCAAATTCCAACTTGTTGTGTAATGTTGATGTCAAATGACCAATGAGCACTCATACGTTTTATCTATAATTTCTATTCATATGACACGGATTGAAAAGAAAAGGATTTGCTGGTAGATTGTCGACCTGATTCATGATGATGACTAGCTTAATAGCTAAGATTTATTTTGAAAGTATGATGTTGACACGACCAGTCCAATCAAAGCCACGGTAGATATTTAATTGTTATTTTTTAGTTTATTTATTTAACCTTTATTTAACTATGCAAGTCAGTTAAGAATAACTTCTTATTTACAATGACGGCCTACCGGGGAACAGTGGGTTAAAGACAGATTTTTACCTTGTCAGCTCAGAGATTCGATCCCGCAACCTTTTGGTAACTGGCTCAACTCTCTAACCACTAGGCTACCTGCCGCCCCACCGAGCCACTGCCTGTCCACCCCGCTATCATCCAGAAGGTGAGGTCAGTACAGGTGCATCAAAGCTGGGACCGAGAGACTGAAAAACAGCTTCTATCTCAAGGCCATCAGACTGTTAAATAGCCATCACTAGCATATTAGAGGCTGCTGCCCTATATACATAGACTTGAAATCACTGGCCTCTTTAATAATTGGAACACTAGTCACTTTAATAATGTTTACATATTTTGCATTACTCATCTCACATGTATATACTGTATTCTGTCCTATTCTACTGTATCTTAGTCTATGCCGCTCTGACATTGCTCGTCCAAATATTTATATATTCTTAATTGCATTCATTTACTTTACTGTATTGTTAGATATTACTGCACTGTTGGAGCTAGAAACACAAGCATTTCGCTACACCCGCAACAACATCTGTTAAACACGTGTACGTGACAAATACAATTTGATTTGATTTGATTTGTAACGTGATTTGACATCATTTTATCTGTGGCCAATGACCTTGAGCCTTCTTAGATGGGCACTTCTCATGTAACTCTATGGCAGCACACAAGGCAGCGGCGGATTTAGGTATGGGCGACACGGGCAACCGCCCAGGGCGGCATCTTGGCGGGGGCGGTACGGGGCGCCCGCACCCAAAAAATTGTAATGGTGACATTTGCGCGACCGGTTTTCTGTCGCTCATTTGCACGTCACGTCAATGATATCATGTCATCATGTTGGACTGTGGGTCAATTAACCTTGTCGGAGTGGGCGCCCTGATTCTAGTTTGTGAGCTAGTCAGGCTACTGCCTGGGAAGGTCTACCACTCAGAAGTGCATGATGGGGAGGGGGGCGGGGGTAGTTTGACCTCAGGTCTTCCCACTGGAAACCCGAGATAGGGGGAGCAGGAGAATCTATCAAATAGGGCACCTCTAACTTTGTACAGTACTAATGCAATTAGTCAAATCAGTCACACTACGAAATGCTACCAAACAAACCACAATTCATTCATAATACTGTGAATATGTAGTGTCACAAACATATTGTTGCATTTTTTCTGGTTTGTGCGAAATCCTTAAGAATAGTATAAAACCAGTCTGCACACCACCAAGGTGAATTGGTTTACTCTTGACTCTTGGTTGACAGTGTTGGGGGATGGGTAATGTAGTCTTGACTCTTGGTTGACAGTGTTGGGGGATGGGTAATGTATTGATGCCAAATCAACACAAATGGATAAGAAAAGGTCTAAGCCATCACGTTCCCCGTTTAGGAAAAAGAGGAAAGAAGAAGAGGTGAAACAAGCAAAAGATAAAGGTACGCAGCTATGTCATGTCTTTATGAGTATAATATTATGCATGTCATGAAATAGGCTAGTATAACACATGTTTGTAAGCCTATGTTACTATGTTGCTTGCTATGCTATTACACATAGGGCGACAACATTCAATTTTCTGTCCAACTAGCTTACACAACATTGGATATAATTTCACACAGTTTCATCATGATAATGTGTGTAACCTGCAGCAAACGATTACAGCCTAACTAGCACATTATTGATTGTGTGCCAGAGCTGTGTGCCAGTAGTTTAGAAAGACAGCTCAGTGCATTCAACATGTCAATACCTCTCAGAAATACAAGTAGTGATGAAGTCAATCTCTCCTCCACTTTCAGCCAGGAGAGATTGACATGCACATTATTAATATTAGCTCTCTTTGTACATCCATGGGCCAGTCGTGCTGCCCTGTTCTGAGCCAATTGCAAATTTCCTTTTTTGTAGCTACTACTGCATCAATATGATTTGACCATGACAGTTTACAATATAGTGTTTACTACAAGCAGTTTAGTCGTCTCAACTTGCTCAATTTCCACATTGTTTAGTACAAGATTTAGTTGAGGTTTAGGGTTTAGTGAGTGTTTTGTTCCGAATACAATTATTTTCGTTTTAGAAATATTTAGGGCTAGCATATTCCTTGCCACCCACTCTGAAACTAACGGCATCTTTATGTTGAGTGTTGCAGTCATTTCAGTCGCTGTAGTAGCTGACGTGTATAGTGTTGAGTCATCCGCATACATAGAAACTCTGGCTTTACTCAAAGTAAGTGGCATGTCATTAGTAAAAAAAAAAATAAAGGGCCTAAACAGCTACCCTAGGGAATTCCTGATTGTAACTTGATTATATTTGATAGGCTTCCATTAAAGAACACCCTCTGGGTTCTGTTAGACAAGTAACTCTTTATCCACATTATAGCAGGTGGTATAAAATCATAACACATACGTTTTTCCAGCAGCAGACTATGATCGATAATGTCAAAAGCTGCACTGAAGTCTAACAAGACAGCCCCCACAATAATTTTATCATCAATTTCTCTCAGCCAATCATCAGTCATTTGTGTAAGTGCTGTGCTTGTTGAGTGTCCTTCCCTATAAGCATGCTGAAACTCTGTTGTTATTTTGTTTACTGTAAAATAGCATTGTATCTGGTTGAAACACATTTTTTTCCAGAAGTTTACTAAGTGTTGGTAACAGGCTGATTGGTCGGCTATTTGAGCCAGTAAAGGGGGCTTTACTATTCTTGGGTAGTGGAATGACTTTAGCTTCCCTCCAGGCCCCAGGGCACATGCTCTCTAGTAGGCTTAAATTGAAGATGTGGCAAATAGGAGTGGCAATATTGTCTGCTATTATCCTCAGTAATTTTCCATCTAGATTGTCAGACCCTGGTGGCTTGTCATTGTTGATAGACAACAATCATTTTTTCACCTCTTCCACACTGACTTTACGGAATTCAAAAGTACAGTTCTTGTCTTTCATAATTTGGTCCGATATTCTTGGATGTGTAGTGTCAGCGTTTGTTGCTGGCATGTCATCCCTAAGTTTGCTTATCTTGCCAATGAAAAAGTAATGAAGTAGTTGCAATATCAGTGGGCTTTGTGATGAATGAGCCATCTGATTCAATAAATGGAACCGAGATGGCTTTTTTCCCCAAAAATGTCATTTAAGGTGCCCCAAATCTTTTCATTATCATTCTTTATATAATTTATCTTTGTTTCATAGTGTAGTTTATTTGTATTTTTATTTAGTTTAGTCACATGATTTCTTAATTTGCAGTACGTTTTCCAATCCGTTGGGCTGCCAGACTTAATTGACATACCATTGACATACCTTTTTTCCTCATGCCTCTCAACCTTACAATTTTTAAATTCCTCATCAATCCATGGGATTTAACCGTTTTTAACAGTCATTTTCTTAATGGGTGCGTGCTTATTAATAACTGGAATAAGTAGTTTCAACAATGGGTCAAGTGCAGTGTCTGGTTGCTCCTCATTACACACCACAGACCAGCAAATATTCTTTACATCATCAACATATGAATCACTACAAAATGTATTGTACACTGTATTAGGCGCAGCCTTTGGAACTTTGGTTTTCCTAGATATGGTTATTATATTGTGATCACTACATCCTATGGATATTTTTACTGCTTTAAAGCAATCTGTAGCGTTAGTAAAAATGTGATCAATACATGTTGATGATTTCCTTCCTGTGCTGTTTGTAACTACCCTGGTAGGTTGTTTCCTGAGTGGTCAGCTTGATGATAGCCAGTCAATATTTAAATCACCCAGAAAATATATTTCTCTGTTGATATCGCAACCATTATCAAGCATTTCACACATATTATCCAGATATTGACAGTTAGCGCTTGGTGGTCTATAGCAGCTTCCCACAAGAATGGGCTTTAGGTGAGGCAGAGGAATCTGTAGCCATATTACTTCAACAGTATTTAACATTAGATTGTCTCTAAGCTTTACAGGAATGTGGTTCTGAATATAGACCGCAACACCGCCTCCGTTTCCTTCTTTTCGGTAGATGTTATAACCACATATTGCTACAACTGTATTATCAAATGTATTATCTAAGTGAGTTTCAGAGAATATGAATGTGAATGTCATCTGTTACAAGCAAGTTATTGACTTCATGGACCTTGTTTCTTTGGCTACACATGTTAATATGGGCTATTTTTAGCACTTTTCTGGGTTGCTTGATTGTTTTTAATGCTTTACTGGGAAGCTTATCAGAGGTAGACTTACTCATGTTATTTACATTGGAGCTAATGGTGCAGGGTGAGCTGCATAAAGTGGTCTTCCTACTATTGCACATCGCATCAGTGCTAACAGTGTAACTCTGATTTATAGGCTCATGATTACTGCTTACAATAGCTGTAGGATAAACAGATGTACTCGGTGCAATTAGGGGTAGATACATTTAATTACTTACATTGTGTTTGCCAATGCCCCTAAGATCATGTACATTTGACAGCAGCATTATGATGACTCATTGTCACAAAGGTAGGGATTAACTGAGCTGGTCTTGGCTCATTTACCAGTCATTGTTTCAATGCAGCCTTGAAACGGAGCCAAGATGATTTGGATGGACTCCGTCATTCCTGTAGAGTATCTTCTGTTTAAATAACCTCACACTCAACGTCAACAAAACTAAGGAGATGATTGTGGACTTCAGGAAACAGCAGAGGGAACACCCCCCTATCCACATCGATGGAACAGTAGTGGAGAGGGTAGTAAGTTTTAAGTTCCTCGGCGTACACATCACAGACAAACTGAATTGGTCCACCCACACAGACAGCATCGTGAAGAAGGCGCAGCAGCGCCTCTTCAACCTCAGGAGGCTGAAGAAATTTGGCTTGTCACCAAAAGCACTCACAAACTTCTACAGATGCACAATAGAGAGCATCCTGTCGGGCTGTATCAACGCCTGGTACGGCAACTGCTCCGCCCACAACCGTAAGGCTCTCCAGAGGGTAGTGAGGTCTGCACAACGCACCACCGGGGGGGGGGCAAACTACCTGCCCTCCAGGACACCTACACCACCCAATGTCACAGGAAGGCCATAAAGATCATCAAGGACAACAACCACCTGAGCCACTGCCTGTTCACCCCGCTATCATCCAGAAGGCGAGATCAGTACAGGTGCATCAAAGCTGGGACCGAGAGACTGAAAAACAGCTTCTATCTCAAGGCTGAGACTGGCTCAGACTGTTAAACAGCCACCACTAACATTGAGTGGCTGCTGCCAACACACTGACTCAACTCCAGCCACTTTAATAATGGGAATTGATGGGAATTGATGTAAAATATATCACTAGCCACTTTAAACAATGCTACTTAATATAATGTTTACATACCCTACATTATTTATCTCATATGTATACGTATATACTGTACTCTATATCATCTACTGCATCTTTATGTAATACATGTATCACTAGCCACTTTAAACTATGCCACTTTGTTTACATACTCATCTCATATGTATATACTGCACTCAATACCATCTACTGTATCTTGCCTATGCCGCTCTGTACCATCACTCATTCATATATCTTTATGTACATATTCTTTATCCCTTTACACTTGTGTGTATAAGGTAGTAGTTTTGGAATTGTTAGCTAGATTACTCGTTGGTTATTACTGCATTGTCGGAACTAGAAGCACAAGCATTTCGCTACACTCGCATTAACATCTGCTAACCATGTGTATGTGACAAAAGACAATTTGATTTGATTTGATTTGATTTTGATTTGTTTCCAGAAGGTGTCAAAGTTATCAATAAAAGTGACTCCAGCAGAGCTACAGTAGTATTTTAGCCAGATGTGTAATGCCAGCAATCTGCTGAATCTTTCACACCTGCGGCCCAACGATGGTACTGGACCTGAAATTATTGGCCGTTTTTTTTAGTCTTTTAATGCTAAAATAAGTTATATAAAATTCTTTTTCAAATGTTCTGAGCTAGCCCTCCTGATGTCGCTTGACCTCACATGGACAACGACAGTGTCAGCTCCCGGCATCTGTGGTAGAACAGTCGGAAGCAGCCTTCCTGTATGCGTGCTCCTCGGTAGCACAGGGTTTTTGCCTTGGGGACCGAGATGTTTCTCACCATAGAGCTGCCTATGATGATAGCTGGTCATGTTGAATGGGCCGGTCTCTCTGGCAGCCTCATGGTCTGAACCCAGGTAGAAGCCACCGGAGAGGGAGACAGAGCCGTGGACGAAGACGCAGGTATCTCCGGATCCAATCTTGATTGGGAAGCCACCACGGACGAAGGCCCGTAGAAAATAGTAAAAAATTAAGAAAAACCCTTGAATGAGTAGCTGTGTACAAACTTTTGACTGGTACTGTATATATACGTATATATTTTTTTGCTAAACAGGTGGGGCTCAAATCAAGTGGGGCTCTGAATGAAGGATCGCCACAGTGTACCACAAACCCCTGAGGTGACTTTTTGCTATTATCAACAGGTTCCCAGCATAATTAGACCAGTAAACAATAAGTTTTTCCTCATACCCATAGTATATTGTCTCATATACCACAGCTTTCAGACAATCAGCATCCAGGTGCCAAACTACCTGGTTTATACCCTGTTGGTATTGTATTGTTGATCCAGGTACCAAAACAATCATGATCAAGGATCATATCCTATTTGGCTAAATAAAAAAAGGATGTGCCTTGGATTATAGACTTTACTTCTGGCAATGATTACGCAACAGTTGTGATATGATCTGGAAGGTTCAGTGGTTTTGATGTCTCTCTCTGCTACCACTAGAGTGCGCACTATAACCACAGGTATTATGTCCACCAATCAGGTTGACTTGCAGTAGGGTGTGGCCATAGTGATTTATTGTACGGGTGTGGATAGGTGACGAAGGATGGCCAGACAAAACAGGCACTCTGTCTCTGTTGATACGTGCAATGAAAAGAACAGATCACATTTTAATTAAACAACTCTTTATGCTTTGCGGCAATGTACTGTCTGTACTGTCTGTAGCCCTGGGATAACATTTTAGACATAGATATGTACACCCACATGATCATATTATTCTACCATTATCACAGAGTAGCATATGTTCTGCTATGAAAAACATTGGCTGTATATTTTGTCTGCTTGCTCATAATCATACAAAAATATGTTATCATCATGTCTAATTAACATTGAAAGATTTAGAAACTTAAGTTTGATAAAGATGAGGACCAGCCTTTTCAACATCATGTTTGAATGCATTTTTACATCCAAAACTACTATGATGTAGTGTAGGCTTATATACCAATGAAATCGGCTTACAATAACCTTGTTTTTAATTGCAGGGGTTTACTCACAGGAGGCACAACACAATGTCGAATTTTGGGTATCTAAAGATGATGGTATGTGACTTCAAATTAAGCTCATAAAAGACACAATATAATGAATGAATGCACGTTGAATTCATGCTTAGCATTCATGACTATTAATGACAAGCACCTCAAGGAGGAGTAATTCAAATATTTCAATTATACACTTATACAGTGCACTGAGTCTCACATAAAGTAAACTGTATACTGTATTTCTGCTAGTTCCCAACACATATGATTGCCATACTCACACCATTGTACTCTTCAACCATTGTTGTTTACCATATTCACAGGTGATAAACAGCTGCATTAAAGACATAAACAACTACTTTGCTGTCTTTAGTTTTTTTTTATGCATCTCAGTTGTTTTTATGTTTTATGTTACAGTCCAATCACAAGCTACGTGAACGTTTATGTATGTGACAATAGACGCGCCATTGGGTTTCAATGCTGCAGCCCAAACATATTTAACAACTTCACCTGTCACTCAGAAATTGTCATGTGTCATTGGTTATTGTGATTGATGACAACAACACTGTGACACTGTATCCGTCTGTACTCATGACAGGAATCCAGACGATCCAGACTTTAACAATAGACAAGGAGACATTCAAGAATGAGTAAGGAAAACACTCACACCCGATGATGATATATTCACCTTCTGGTACTATGTGATCAGGTGCAATCGCCATGGCAGCCATGTTGTAAATAAATAGTAACCAGGGCCCATATTCACAAAGCATCTCATATACAGTAATCATATAATCCTATCCATTATGATCTAAAAGGAAAAAAATGGTCCTAGATCAGCGTTCCTAATCCTACTACTCCTACTCCTAGTCTATGTTTTTTGAATACAGTACATACTAGAGATAGATGGGTAGAAGTGATATACAGAACAGTAAACTGTTTTATTTCCAGAAAAACAGTGGGTACCCTTCCAAAAAGTTATTTGTTGTGGCAAACGTCCTGCACATTTTTGGTAAATTTGCTGCAAACTAAAGTGTGCAAAAAAAATGCTGCCAGAAAGTTTTCAAATATTTGCCACCAGTGGTGAATATGCGACAAACCTTTGGCAACAACAATAATTTTTTGCCACTAGTGGCAAACAGTTCACCAGAGGATTTTTTCTAGAAAATAATTATCTCAAGATTCCACATATTTGAACCTGTTGCTAACACGTGGCAAGAATATGTATTGCCACTAGTGGCAAACAGTTTACCAGAAGCCGTTTCTGGTGAAGACATGAGTTCCAAGATGAGTAACTGTTGACGACCAGTCAGTGGGAGAAGAAAATCCAGTTGGAAAATGGAAACCAAGCAATAGCACAGATAGAACAATAAGACAGATGTGAAGTGTGTGTGTGCAATAACACATTTTGCCCTTGCATTCCTTCTAAACAACGCAATTTTTGGAAACTTTGGCAAAGGGTAAATAAAGTCATCCAGTGGATTTATAAATGTGACGCGTCCGGTCGGCGTTTCCACACACTACCAAATGGTGATGAGAGGAAGCCCAGTGGCTGGCAGTGGGAGAAGATGGAGTGAGGTGGATTTTGGCCAACATTCTGCTAATCCTCTCATCGATGAAACATTTGACCTCCACACAGTTTTCTGTTTCCAAAAGTAGAATCTGTATCAAAGAGTGGACTGCTTTTTGTAGACTTTATTTACCCTTTGCCAAAGTTTCAAAAAATTGCGTTGTTTAGAAGGAATGCAAGGGCAAAATGTGTTATTGCACACGTACACTTCACAGAGCAGGCATTCCCTAACGGAAATATGCAAGTAAATGCATATTTGCCCATCATGATTAATTTCCTCCCATTGGAAACAATAGGCTCTGGTCTATCTTGGGTTAGTTCTAAAAGTCTTTGGCTATAGTCCCAGTCGGTATTAGATGGAAAGACGCAGCCCTGCCCACCTGTGGGAAAAACAACCTGTGGTTACCCACAATACCCCATCAAATTTTCTTGTTGTCTGTTTGTTTTAGTGAATTACAAAACGACATTTAAGAAAAGTACAGCATGTTTTAAGATTCCTTTTCTACATTGCCTTCTCCCGGGCGTTGTCACTACTTAGAAAAACGTAATATTGTAGGGCTTCCACCATGCCCCTTTTCATGATCTTGCTACTAGCCATGTGAGTGCTAGCTAGCTACCGACCAGAACATTAAGCTAGACCAAAAAACACAAAGTCAGAATCGGCCGTCTGGGCCACCTTAGGCAGTATTACTTATGGCTAGGATGCAGGGATTGAGCTCGGGCCGATTCCGGTTTGAGTTATCTGGCCCAAATGTATGACTTTAGCCTCGGACCGATTCTGGTGAGAGTTATCTGTTCCAAATGTATTACTTGGGGCTCGGGCCAATTCCAGTGTGAGTTATCTGGCCCAAATGTATTACTTGGGTCTCGGGCCAATTAGGGCTACTCTCTGGCAGTTGATTACACGGGCTGCTTTATAGAATTGACATTTCATTATTTAAAAAAAAATGTTTTAACATATTTTCTCATTGTTTCTGTGATCAAAAAATACAGTTAATGTTTAAATTAAATTATTTACGAGTCCTGTTTAAGTTGCATTGTTGTATTTTGATACTTTGTGCAAGGCAATTGATAAGCATTAAAAACTTTGCGGCTGGAGCCTCCCGAGTGGCGCAGCGGTCTAAGACACTACATCGCAGCGCAAACTGCGTTGCTACAGATGCTAGTTCGATACACGTGCCGGCTGCGACCGGGAGACCCAAGAGGCGACGCACAATTGACCCAGCATCGTCCGAGTTAGGGGAGGGTTTGGCCGCCTGGGATGGTCTTGTCCCATTGCGCTGTAGTGACTCCTGAGGTGGGCCAGGCGGACACAATCACCAGATGTATGGTGTTTCCTCCAACATAATTATTTTGGAGGTGGATCTGTTTAATTTATATACATAAAATCCACAATTAGTATTTAAAATTACTAAATCTGGTAATTTTGTATACATTTATTTAAATTTGCATCAGGCCACTTCTTAGGGGATTCTGGTAAGATGCCGGCAAAGTCAACTGAATTCCGGTAGATGGAAACGGCCCAAAGTCAGACACCGGATTCCAGCCAGATTCAATCAGGTCCGGTCCCCTGGAAGAGGGCCGCTTCTGGGCCGATTCCTCATTGCTAGCTGGGAAGTAGTGAGTGGAGTTACAAACAAACTATACTAAACAAGTTCAATGTCTTATCTGTGATTCAATGTTTTCAAAACACATAGCGATGTGTAGCCTACTTGGACACAGGGTCCCCACATTTCCCAATCTCTGACATCAAATAGCATGAAGCCACAGGGCTCTTCTCGCAGGCTCTATTTCCATACGTGGGAGCATTGCGAACCATAGGTTGGGATTTTTGACCTGGTTACATTTTTGGGTATGTTTTGTTATTTCTGCATAACAAAAAAATCAATGACAAAGTTGGCACTTTTACACTGGGTGGTCATTGGAAAGGCATGTTTGTTTCCCCCAATTTGTGGGCTTGGTCGAGGGGAATTCCTTATTATTATGTGAATATCAACCCGAAGTTATCCGATTAGTGCCTAACTCATTAAATAAACTTCCTACTAAACTTGTGTTAGCTAATTGATGCCTGGTTAGAAATGTCATGCTTTATGGGATCGGGTGAAACACATGTGGTTGCAATATCAGTTTCAATCTGTCACTGACTGGCTAGCTAGCTAACGTTAGTAGTGGCTCAGCTCTTAGCTAGCTAGTTAGCTAACATTAGCTATCATATTTTGCACAATTGATGTGATAGCCCTGTATATAGCCTAACTACTGTTAATACATTTATTTTTTATACATATATTATTTTTACTTCAGTTCATTTTAGTAAATACTTTCTTAAAATGTTTTGTTGTTGTTGGTTAAGGGCTTGTAAGTAAGCATTTCACCTGTTTTACACGGCACGTGTGACAAATACAGATAGCTATCGAATCAAATCAAATATTATTTGTGCCGAATACAACTAGAGTAGACTTTACAGTGAAATGCTCGCTTACAAGCCCTTCCCAACAATGCAGAGTTAAAAAATAAAATAGTAACATGAGGAATAAAACAAAATGCACAGGGAGTACCAGATCAATGTGCAGAGGTATGACGTATTTGAGGTAGGGAAAGGGGGATACCTAGTCTGAAATGTGTCTTCCACATTCTTTGAATCTAAGAGGTGCGGGGGGCTGCCATAATCAACATCCACTGCTGGTTAACTGCCTTCCTCAGGGGCAGAATGACAGATTTTTTACCTTGTCAGCTCGGGGATTCAATCCAGCAACCTTTCGGTTACTTGCCCAACGCTCCAACCACTAGGCTACCAGCCGTAGATATGTACATGAAGGCAGGGTAAAGTGACTAGGCATCAGGATAGATAACAATACGAGTAAAATAAAGAACAAGAGTAGGAGCATAAAAGTGTGTGTGTGTGTGTGTGTCAAATCAAATCACATTTTATTTGTCACACACACATGATTAGCAGATGTTGGGGGGGGGGGGGGGCGTATGTAGTGTATGTGAATGTGTGTGGGGTTTTTAGTGTGTATGAGTATATATGGTTTGCATATATAATCTAGTGAGTGTGCGTAGGGTCAGTGCAGGATAGTTCAGGTACCATTAATTGACTATTTAACAGTCTGGCTATTTAGCAGCCTAATGGTTTGGGGGTAGAAGCTGTCTCAGAGCCTGTTGGTCAGAGAGCGAATGCTCCGGTACCATTTGCTGGACGGTAGCAGAGTGAACAGTCTATTGTTTTGGGAGGCTGGAGTCTTTCGCAATTTTTTGGGCCTTCCTCTGACACAGCCTGATATAGAGGTCCTGTATGGCAGGGAGCTCGACCCCAGTGATGTGCTGGGCTGTCTGCACCACCCTCTGTTGCGCTTGCGGTCAATTTGCGGTGCATTTGCCATACCAAGAGGTGATGCAGCCAGTGAAGATGCTCTCGATGGTGCAGCTGTAGAACCTTTTGAGGATCTGAGAGCCCATGCCAAAACATTTCAGCCAACTGAGGGGGAAGAGACGCTGCTGTGACCTCTTCACGACTGTGCGGGTGTGTGGACCATGTTAGGTCCTTAGTGATGTGGACGCCAAGGAACTTGAAGCTCTCGACACGCTCCACAACAGCCCCATCGATGTGGATGGGGGCGTGCTCTTCCATCTTTCTCATACAGTCCACGATCAGCTCTTTGGTCTTAATGACGTTGAGGGAGAGGTTGTTGTCCTTGCACCACACTGCCAGGTCTCTGACTTATTCCGTGTAGGCTGACTCATTGCCGTAGGTGATCAGACCTACCACTGTCGTGTCTTCAGCCAACTTGATGATGGTGTTGGAGTTGTGCGTGGCTATGCAGTTGTGGGTGAACAGGGAGTACAGGAGGGGACTAAGTACACACCAGTACAGGAGGGGACTAAGTACACACCACTGAGGGGCCGTCGTGTTGAGGGTCAGCATGGCAGAGGTGTTGTTGCCTACCTTCATCAGCTGGGGCCAGCCCGTCCGGATGTCTGATGAGTTCAAGTTGTGCTGGATTTATTTTTATCTGTTAAGAAATTGAATACATGTTGTTTAGTATATTAGTACATTTTGTAGGGTTAGTTTAGTTTTCTCTGTGAGAAGCAAGTTCATTGAAAGTTATATGTGATTTGGTTTATGTAGATACGACATTTCAAAATGGTTATTAATCCTTGCATATTCTTAATGAGTTTGCAGCAAATTTGCAGCAAATTGGCCAAAATATTTTGCACAACTGTTTCCCAGAAGCCTGTTTTTTCCATAAAGGTAATTATGGGCTGTTCCGGAGAATAACTAACTTCGACCAGCTTTTTGTTGTTCAAACTAGCGAAGGTAATATTTCACATCATAGATGAGGTATTCAACAGTAACCACATCCCTACTTACAAAAAAGGGACGAGAGCTGGTGGACGACATGCAGCCACCTGTTCTTGTTCAGTTTCTGTATAGACCAAAGCCAATCCCCCTTCCAACTCTCCATCATTTTTCAACCATGGCCTCTTCTATAATCTGATTTAGGATATTTATAAATCAGTGAGGTATCCTTGATAATGGTTATTGAAGTACAAGGAAAGTGTCTCATACCAACATTTACATTTTGATTCACTATAAATGCATTTCTCAGATTCCATGGACCCCATTGAGGGTAATTGAGGTAATTTGAATCAGTTTTTATATGTTTTTTTTTTTTTACCAACTAGTAAAACCTATTGATCTTTAGACCGTAACACTACTAACAAGTGTAAACCATGAAAAAAGCTCAAGACAATCTGCCTTGTATTTGTTGTCATGCCAACAGTAAGTTTCTTGGCCCAAATTCATTCCCTCAGAAAACACCCATGCCAAAGGTAGTCCATTTCTCAAGAGTTCTTATCTTCCCTTTCTATCCCTGTGTTTAACTAAGCTGAAGGGCTGGGGAGAGAGAGGGGGATGGGGGGAAAGAAAGAGAGTGCATGGGTGGAGTAGTGTTTCTACAGTGACTCATTCTTAGCTACGGCTTAAACTCATTTGATTTAAACCCCTTTCAGACAAAGCCAGACTTGAGTGCACCTTAGACAAACGTCAAGAGCTTAGTTCTAGACAAGGCAAGTTGAGTCAATTCAGTCTAGGTGGAGGGCTCTATTCAATCTGCATCGCAGCAATTCAGCTTTACTGCGCGATTCTAATTGAAAGGAAATGTTCATGCTTTTTAGCCGAGACTGCATTCACAGTAAACACTGCATATGTCGGCTCAATCTGAAATGACCTTTACATTTCTATTGCTCAATCTGTAAAGCTTCAGCAATACAGACGGAATAGAGCCCTGAGTCTTTTGCATAAAGCATCATAAACATACACTCTTAGAAAAAAGATTTTGAAAGGGGTTCTTAGGCTTTCCCCATAGGATAACCCTTTTTGGTTCCATGTAGAACCTTTTTTGGTTCCAGGTAGAACTCTTTTGGGTTCTACATGGAACTCAAAAAGGCTTCTACGTAGATTTGTTTTATTAAGAGTATAGTGATAGCGGAGTTATACGCGGTTACAGGCTTCAGTTAAGTTATAGATGTTACAGCAGTGAAGATATGAGAGTTGGATTGAGGTCATTTTTTAAAAAATACAGTGAAATTATTGCTCACCCTACAGCTTGTTATCAATACGTGCAAGGATAGGATATCTCCAGTTTTTAGCTGCACTGAAACACACAGAAACGGCACAGGGTTTCAATGCATTGTGAAATAAATGGACCCTCATTCAGTTTTATGCCCGATACCTAAGGATTTCTTTGGGGTTGTTATTCCATTCGTAGTAGCACCATAGCTACAGTAGCTGCCATATACTTCAAAGAGAGAGTCGCATTGTAGAGTTCAGATAGGTCAGCCACACCTTTTGCGACTGTTATATCACCTGCTTTTCATCAGCAAATATCCCCTTATTGTCTTGTCAATTTAGGATTGAGATATATTCATAACAATCTCTACAGTATCTTTACGGCAGGCAAACACACAATCTACACAGTAGAGAAAGTTTTCCGTTCACCTCTGTAAAGGTGAATTATTATTTCGGTGCAAGTGAAAACAGGCACCCAGACGTGAGCCTAAGTCACGTTGTTGATTTTTACAGGTTGCAAGCTCCGACGTGACACGGTACAATGGGTTGGTTGTTGAAGTGTCTGTGTGAGTCAGTGACCGCATCCTTCTGCTGCTCCAGACGACTCATCGGCCCGGTATCTGCCCGCTATGCCCACTTCTCACCACCTGTGCCAAGGCCAGGTACTTTCATCCACCGGGTTGTGCAAGAGTAGAAAACTTCCATGAACCGGAGAGACTTCTAGAACCAGGGTTCTATATTCTGTATTTGTTTTTAATCCAATGAATACAGAAGATTCACGGCAATTCAAGGAATGAATTAATACACAATTACATTGGAGATGTTTTGAATACAAAATTACATTGGAGATGTTTCAATTTCTACTGTAGATTAAAACTAATCGTACACTTCACAGCTTGCACAGCCTTCACAATGTCTAAAGTGGGTATACTGCTGTATGGATTGTTGGATTATTCTGCAACAAAGTTTTGCGTGCAATTCTTCTTCGTTTGCATTCAGGGAGTTGTTTCCCCTCAAATTTACTAACATCTCTCACATGTATGAAGAAAAATTGAAGGCGTTCCCCTCCCCCTCCAACTCAGGCACAACCCTATCAGAGATTGTATGAGGTATGAGGCCCCATTCCCCTCCTTGCTCCCTGTTTCTCAGCAGCTGATACCAGATGTGAGTGGGAGCAGGCCAGTGTCCAAGACTGATCTCACACACAGTCACAACACCCCCTGAGGCTCTCTCTCCCTCATCATCCTTCATCCCTCATACACTCTACCTCAACCCGACCAAAAACAACATACTTCATCCACACTGGGATTCTCAGTTCACTAACACAGAACACACACACACACACACACACACACACACACACACACACACACACACACACACACACACACACACACACACACACACACACTATACTCTAACAGACACACATAAACAATAACACACTACAGTCTAACACACACACACCAGCACAATACACACTAACACACACTAGCACACTGCACGTTAACACACAAAGACACAGGACACGGCCCATGGGGCTGAAGGGGATGTTTGGAGTAGAAGGAGAACAATGGGCTGTGTCCATGGGCGTATGTATGGAAAACAACAGAGGTCTGGGGGTCTTCATACAGTCATGTTTTCTACTATATAAATGATGTTTCAATCAAGAAAGTGCTCAATAGTAATTGACTGCATGGCAACACTTTCTGGGTAGATTCATTGCTTCTTTATAAAATCCACATTTTTGATATACAGTATGTTCACACCTCTGAGATGCATTTCATCACTCGTTGACGAATAAACAAAATGGTCTTCAGCTGATTACATTGCAATATCTACGCAGTTCATGTACCAGTATAGGTAACTTGGAATAACCATTTAACGGTTTCACTACATTTCATTTCTTTAATGAAAGACACCCACAGTTTTAATGATATATATAGTATGCTTAGCACTTATCCTGTAATAAGATGTTTACTTTAGGTGTGGCAGGTAACACTTTACTTTAGCTTGGAAAAAAGGCATACTTCAACCATGTATACCTAACGACTGGCAAATAACACACACTCACCCCCTCTCGCACACACACACCACACACACACACACACACTCCCTCCCCCACACACACACAGGCATTCCATTTCAGTTTCCTCACAGGGGTGGAAACTGAACGCTGGTCCTTAAAGGCAAACAGACTGTGGCGGTGCCAAGGCTGTTGGAGAGTGTTGTAAAGTCACCCTCTCCTCCCCCTGACCGTTCCCAGTTTTGTCCTCCTGTCCCACCTCCACGAGGCCCGCCCCAGGGCTCAGACTATATCAGGAGCCAGCCTCCCTCTGTCCAACTCCACACTCCTGGAGGCTCCAGCTCTACAACGGTCCTCTCTCCTCTCGTCGCCACTCCACTGACCTACAGCAGCCAGCAAGTCAGCATGTCTTACTACTCATACAAGAGCTCCAGCGGCGGCGGCGGCCCCATGAACTTCTCTGGGGGCTCCAACATCATGTCAAGCCGGGTCGGCTACGTGTCCAGCGCCCCCAAGGCCTTCAGCGTGTACGGAGGTGGTTCCGGCGGTGGCACCCGGATCTCCTCTTCCTCCGTCCGCTCAGTCTCCTCTGGGTATGGCGGCGGGGCCGGCTTCGGTGGCGGCTATGGATCCGGTGGTGGAGGCTATGGATCCGGTGGTGGAGGCTATGGATCCGGCGGTGGTGGCGGCTTCAACCTGTCCAGCGCCCTGGACGGAGGCGCCATCCACCTGAACGAGAAGGCCACCATGCAGAACCTGAACGACCGCCTGTCCACCTACCTGGATAAGGTGCGCTCGCTGGAGGAGGCCAACTCCAAGTTGGAGATTCAGATCAGAGAGTATTATGAGAAGAAAGGGCCTGCCGCTGAGAGGGACTACAGCAAATACTGGGCCATCATCAACGACCTGAAGGACAAGGTAGTGTGCTGACCTCGTCTACTATGGCCTGTTCAAATCCATCATTTCGTACCTTGCAGTGTTAAGTATGCAGTGTTGACAGGCTACCATGGAAACTACAATCAGCTTACAGTATGTAGGAATAAGAAACACAAAATTCATAAAGTATACTTCAGGAATGACTTATAGTTTTTAATCAGAGTTCAGAGGGTTATACAGAAAATGAGCTGTCACTGACTTTTATAGATGATGTCTATTAATTAAACAAATGAAGCAAATTAATTACATCTCAAGCATGAAGGTGACAAGGTCATTCCAGGAGCTGATACAGATGGCTTTTTCTGCTAGATTCATGTTTAGGTTTCATGCTATAACTCCTGGAATGTGTATTCAACAAGCTTTGGGACAGACGCAACAGCGTATTAAAATACTATCAGCTTCCAAGTTGACTAACTGCGACTCAACCATGGTGAACACTGAAAGTCTTTCATGTTTTCTTTTAGATCAACGGTGCCACATGCAACAACGCCAACATCCTGCTGCAGATTGACAACTCTAAACTGGCTGCTGATGACTTCCAGACCAAGTAAGGGCCCTTCCTCAATCAGCTCCATAGTATCAGCTTTTACAACACTAGGTTATTAGAGGCAAACAAGCAAATCATCACTCAATAGGTCTTATCTACAGGTTTGGATTCAAATGTCTCATGATAACTTCCTCACTTTCTCCCGACCAATCAGGTTCGAGCATGAGCTGATGATGCGCCAGTCGGTGGAGGCTGACATCGCCAACCTGCGTCGCCTACTGGACCAGACCACTCTGACCAAGGCCGACCTGGAGATGCAGATCGAGGGGCTGCAGGATGAGCTGGCCTACCTCAAGAAGAACCACATAGAGGTGGGGGGGCAATTCCCTTTTTTCCATTGCAGTAATGAGATGTTATTCAATATGAACACACCCCAGTGACAATAGAGAGGAGAAAGTTAGTGCTGGGGATTATTTGTAAAATTTGGACAGAAAGTAAGAGGGATGAGAGTGACTCCGTCTCCCATGATTCCACAGGAGCTGGCAGCCATGCGTGCTCAACTCACCGGCACAGTGAACGTGGAGGTGGACGCAGCGCCCCAGCAGGACATGGCCAGGACGATGGAGGAGATCCGCACCCAGTACGAGGGCATCATCGACAAACACCGTCGCGACCAGGAGGCATGGTTCAATGACAAGGTAACCGTTGCCATGGCACACCTCACTAAAATTCCCCAACTGTCTACCACACTAATCTTTTGAAATTAAATCTTCAAAACCCAAATATGTAACTGGCCGTCATTAACTGTAATCATTTAGAAGATGGTGGTTTCAATTCTTCAGGAGAGTGAGCTACAGTGGGATTAAAATGGCGGCCCTGGTTTGTTTGTGTTTCAGTCAGCCAACCTGTCCAAGGAGGTGGCCACCAGCACAGAGATCATCCAGACGACCAAAACGGAGATCAACGACCTGAGACGCACCATGCAGGGCCTGGAGATCGAGCTGCAGTCACAGCTCAGCATGGTGAGCCAGAATCACTAACGTCTAGCAACGGACCACAGTTTATGGGCCATAATTTACACAACTTTATGCCACTTTTGGCAACAGTCAACATTTGACTCTCTTTCACCATTTTCTTTATCAATCCTCTGGAGTTTAGTTTCTCTCTTTCAGCAGAGGGAAAGAGCGAGACAGACATGGTTGAAAGGGACTGACGAGATAAAAGGGAGGGAGGAAAGGGGAGGGCTTGGAGAGGGATGGAGTAGGAGAGGGGGAATGGGAAAGCAGTGGGAAAAGGGGTGGGATTAGTGGACAAGGGGATGTTAGGGTTATGAAGAGGTTTTTTGCTTTTTGCGGGCATCTGCACCCTCTCTGGAAGACAGCAAAGAGTATGAGTGTGCCCAGAGGAATGCAGAGGTGACAGAGCCAGAGCCTAACTCCCATGGAAACTTAGCTGGGGCTTATCAAACTCAGTAAAGCTATCTCAATCCATCCCGCTGCAGTAACAAGGCAACATTCCATGTCGGTCTAAAGCACAGGAGGCTGGTGGCACCTTAATTGGGGAGGATGGGCTCGTGGTAATGGCTGGAGCGGAATCAGTGGAGTGGTATGAAACACATGGTTTCGATGTGTTTGAAGCCATTCCGTTAGCTCCGTTCCAGTCGTTATTATGAGCCGTCATCCTCCACTAAAGGCCATTAAAAAGAAAATGAACATCTGCTGCCATTCCTTTTTTATTTTTTTGGGAATACATAGAATTCAGTATCTCATTTAAAATAAGCACCTCAAGAAGTGACCTTGCTGTGCTTGGTGGAGCCGGCATATTTGTTTCACTCAACATAGTCTTGGTTTGGTTTATTAGAAGACGTTGGATGACATTTGCTTATCAAAGTTGATTAAGTGCAATAACTATGGCTGGTTTGAGTTGTATTTTCATAATTTTCATAATTTCCTGTTACTGACCCTGTATCACCTCTGTCGCCACACAGAAAGCAGCTCTTGAGAACACACTGAGAGAGACAGACGGCCGCTACAGCGCCATGCTCTCGGGGTACCAGAACCAGATCGACATGCTGGAACAGGAGCTAAACAGGGTGCGCCAGAGCATCGAGACGCAGGGCCACGATTACAAGATGCTGCTGGACATCAAGTCCCGTCTGGAGCAGGAGATCGCCACCTACAGGGGCCTCCTGGAAGGGGAGGAGTCCAGGTAAACCCTGAAAATCTATTGGAAATGCCCATAAACGTCCATACACTTAACACGGCCCAAATAATCATATTACTCATAGTTATTATTATTAGTCATTCAGACAGATACAAAATGGCTACCGACTCCAACTAATTTTTTTTCACCATCCGTCTTTTCAGAACTGTTGGCTCAGGTAAATATCATCTATTTTATATAATGGCTTTATAATGATAATATATGATGGTTGTAATAGTAGGTTATCAGCATGTTGTAACTCATTTTCTTTCTGCAGGGGGATCGAAAACCACAGTTACAACCTCCACAGTGCGCTCTTCCAGCTAGGTGTCCATCTCTACTGGCAGTGCATAATATTATCAGAAACACACCAACACCCACAAACACCACACATTGTTACAACTAAGAGAGGTCAAATAAAATACCTGAGAAGTACCGTTAAAACTGCAATGCCTCTCATCCTGATAGGTCAATAATATACCTGTCTTTAAGATATCTGCCAATCATAGGAAGCCTTACTGGAGTTCCAGGATGAGAAAGTAGGAATAATGAACCATTTTTGCTATCAAAGTGTGTGTGACCATCCTGTTTCTGAAAATAAATGTTCTGGTGAATATGAATCGCTATTGTGTGGCTGAAATTATTCCAATAAGGTAGACAGCTTTTGGAAAAGTTGACTATCATAAGCCTGTATTGTCCTCCCCCCCCACCCCATCTGTTGCCTGTATTTATTGAAAAGCATGACAACCAAATAATACTCTCTGGGCTCTGTGTTAGATATAACAATGGGGTTGTCAGGAGGTTGTCAGGATGTCGTGGACAATGGCTGAAAACTCAACTGTGGAAAACAGAACATGTGAGAGAGAGACATTGAAGGTTACTGAAGGTATTGTGTGCCTTGCAGCTTATGTACTCAAACACCACTGAATGGAGAAAGGAGCAGGGAGCAGGATCCGTGACCACGGAACGGAGTATATGACCCTGGGTGTGGTAAAATGACTCCTCAAAATTGAGTCGGGACACACCCAACTGGACAACTAATCTATGCCCTCAGACATACTTTAGCATTTCGACACAGTGTCACAACATGCCGAGTTTCCTACTCACCAAGCGGCATTGTTGCCTAGAGACAAGTGGAAAAACATTGACTGAGGAGGCAAATGCTGACCGGCTGAACAAAGAAAGTCTTTGTTGACAGGGTTGGTATCTGTGTTGCACTTTGCTCTCGGTGGAACTCTGATTGAGTAGAGAGGAACTAATCAGAGGTGTCGGGTACAGAAGTGAGGGGGGGGGGGGGGGGCACACAAGGGGTGTGTACTTGCATGTGTCTGTTTCTGTGTGAACACACTTTTTATGTTTATGCTTGACAGGTGTATCTGTCTATGCTATGCATAAATGAGAATTGCGAAAGTTCTCCAGTGGAATACTGAGATGACTAATGTTGATATTGGAGCAGAATCAAAAGGACATTTAGAAACTGCAGTTCCTGCAAGGGGACCATGTTTGAAATACGCAATCACTCACAGACACACGCATACACACATCCTTGCGCAAAACACACCAAATATGCGCGCGCACACACACAATACATGAATAAAAAATGCATAGTCAGGCCGGGTTCTAAATAATGTCCTTTAAAATGGCTGTTCTTATTATTGCTATTGCTGTTATGTTGGTGAGTCTGCTGTTGTCGTCTCCCCCGACACACACACACACACTGCTCTTGCTTGTAGAATAGGGGTGAGTTCATAGAAGAGATGGATAACCACCTAGCTTACATTGTGGTCAAATGAAATGTTTAACTGCTCTCACCATATGTCATATTTTCCTGTTGTATACACAGACTGTTAAAACACTGTAATTGCTGCCTTGGTTACAGAAACCAAGGCTTGAGTCTTGTGGGGGAGTGACAGCAACTTTTGGTGACATTGTTTACAGCTGTAAAGTTGCAACCACAATTGGTTTCTTTTGATCACCTGGCAGATGCCTGGAACTGATGTGGTTGGTATTTTCTATTGACAATTGAATGTTTATCAGTTCCGGACCATTTCCTTGTCAATCCACACAATACAGTTGAAGTCGGAAGTTTACATACACCTTAGCCAAATACATTTTAAACTCAGTTTTTCACAATTCCTGACATTTAATCCTAGTGAAAATTCCCTGTCTTAGGTCAAATAGGATCACCACTTTATTTTAAGAATGTGAAATATCAGAATAATAATAGAGAGAATGATTTATGTCAGATTTGAATTATTTCATCACATTCCTAGTGGGTCAAAAGTTTACATACACTCAATTAGTATTTGGTAGAATTGCCTTTAAATTGTTTAACTTGGGTATAAAAAAAAATGCTAGCCTTACACAAGCTTCCCACAATAGGTTGGGTGAATTTTGGCCCATTCCTCCTGACAGGGCTGGTGTAACTGAGTCAGGTTTGTAGGCCTCCTTGCTCGCACGTGCTTTTTCAGTTCTGCCCACACATTTTCTATGGGATTGAGGTCAGGGCTTTGTGATGGCCACTCCAATACCTTGACTTTGTTGTCGTTAAGCCATTTTGCCACAATTTTGGAAGTATTGTCCATTTGGAAGACCCATTTGTAACCAAGCTTTAACTTCCTGACTGATGTCTTGAGATGTTGCTTCAATATATCCACATAATTTTCCTCCTCATGATGCCATTTATTTTGTGAAGTGCACCAGTCCCTCCTGCAGCAAAGCAACCCCACAACACAATGCTGCCACCCCCGTGCTACACGGTTGGGATGGTGTTCTTCGGCTTGCAAACCTCCCCCTTTTTCCTCCAAACATAACGATGGTCATTATGGCCAAACAGTTCAATTTTTGTTTCATCAGACCAGAGGACATTTCTCCAAAAAGTATGATCTTTGTCCCCATGTGCAGTTGCAAACTGTTGTCTGGCTTTTTTATAGCGGTTTTGGAGCTTTGGCTTCTTCTTGGCTGATTTATTTAGATTTTCCATGATGTCAAGCAAAGAGGCACTGAGTTTGAAGGTAGGCCTTGAAATACATCCACAGGTACACCTCAAATTGACTGAAATTATGTCATTAGCCTATCAGAAGCTTCTAAAGCCATAACATCATTTTCTGGAATTTTCAAACCTGTTTAAAGGCACAGTCAACTTAGTGTATGTAAACTTCTGTCCCACTGGAATTGCGATACAGTGAATTATAAGTGAAACAATCTGTCTGTAAACAATTGTTTGTAAAATTACTTGTGTCATGAACAAAGTAGATGTCCTAACCGACTTGCCAAAACTATAGTTTATTAACAAGAAATTTATGGAGTGGTTGGAAAACGTGTTTTAATGACTCCAACCTAAGTGTATGTAAACTTCCGACTTCAACTGTACATCTTATACATGGCTTGGACTGTAATAACATCTCATCTAATTGAATTTGAAGGAATAATTACCAGCTCCCTTACATCACATCCCACTGTGCACAGACGTCAGTTCAAAATCCAATTTTGATTAACATTTGTTTGTCAACATACAGTACATGAATTCAAGCAGTTTTTGCGCAGTGGAATTTCTGCTCATGATACTTTGATCATAAATATGAGAGCGATCATGAAACACACTTGTTTGAAACATCCCTGGAAGAAATTGTGCTTTCTTGTTACAGTACCGTACAAAGTTCAGATTAGTATCAAAAGTAAGTTGAACACATTCTCCTCCTCATCCCAAAAAGTCTGTAGAAATGTATCTGGCTTGGGACTTGTGTGAGGTGAGAGAAGGAACATTTCTCATAGGTGACGAATTCTACTCATAGCCCTCATGTTAGCGTATTCTAGACAAGGAGAGGAGAAAACCCTTGACCTCTGCCCAGAGTTTCAGACACAGCATGGCATGATTGGCATCAATAACTATCTGTGAAAGTCAAAACAACGACTGGAATGCAGGTCTCAGTGGAACTGGGGCATCTCCAAGGGCAATGCAAGATAGCCAAGCACTAGCTGGATGTGAATTTCAACAGCGCGGCTCTGACTTGGGTCTGCACACAGTGCCATGGGATCAAACACTATCATAAATGTGCCAGTGCTAGCATCCCTGTTGTGTCATTGAGATAGACGGCCACTGACATCACACCACATCTCTCTCCTCGTTTATCATAGCGTGATTCATCATACGACCATAAAAAATGTGCCGCAATAACTGTCATGACAAGGGAGCAGTTTGTTTCACAACTATTATGAAGGGGTGTTGTTGCAGTGGAGAAAGTTGACAACACATCAGGAATGGAGGCTGGTAAGGGGCCAGCCAGTTGACTTAGGCAACAGTCAGACTGGTTCTCAGTGTCAACCACAGCCTGTTCTTATCAGCTATATGCTACTGACAGTAGCTACTACACTGCTGTGAGATATACGTGGGGTCAAGAAAGACAAAACAATCACAGCTTACCTTCATTTAGCTAACCGCCGTGATTATACACAGCTGCTGTACAAATAGTGGAAGGAAGACACATTATGACATTCTTAATAAAATCAGATAATGTATCTCTCTTGGTGGCGAGATAATCAAAAAGCAAAGCCATCCAGGATGTTTAGTCTTCATTCTGTTGTTGCATTAACATGTAATGTTCCCTTGACCAAGGAACTTAACCCCCTAAACTGCTCATTGGGCACTGCACTGTGGATGCCCTCTGCTCCAGGCTCTCCAACCTAATGTGTGTTTGTGTGTGTGTGTGTGTGTGTGTGTGTGTGTGTGTGTGTATATGTGTGTGTGTGTGTGTGTGTGTGTGTGTGTGTGTGTGCCGGAGGGGATGGGGAAGAAGCAGAAGACAAATGTCCATCCCATCTGGACTAATACAGTAAATCGTAAACAGGTGTGACATATAGATAAGCGTGTAACAAAGTGGAAGATGATAAGTATACAGTAGTCTTGATTTGTTCTTCATTAATATGTCTGTTATAGTTAGTGGAAAGTCATTTGCCTTCATATGCCCATAAACAGGCATTCCCCACAGGGAACCGCACGGTGTACACAATGCAACATACTTGTCACACCTTAAACATTGATATTTGTTTGGTTCAACCAAATGTGGTACAAATAATGGTAGGCCTATATAGCAAGTTACCTAACAGTGATGTAGCGAGAGTATTGAATAACACTGCTACAGTAACTGTCAGAAAGGAATGTGAGCTGTGAGGCACATTTTCCAATCAAGTTGGCACTGCAAGTGAAGGTACGACTCAATTCAAACTTTGAATGCTTTTGTAAAAGTCTAGTGCACTTACCTGACCAGTGGGACTTTGACAAACTAGCTACTTTTCTATAGTGTGCTTTCATTCTTGCATGTTTACAATTCCAAAAATCACTGGTGTTGGTCTTAGTGACTAACACATTCACTGATTCAGATAAGGATTTTAGTGTACCACGGTGTTACCACACTGACATCCAGTGTTTGATTCTCTCCATTACAATGAGCGTGAGACAGAGAGCGAAAGAGAACACACGCCCTATCTTTGTGGAAAGTGCGCCCTCTATCCATCTCTATGCCTCACACCAATGGCATTGAGTTCAAGGTGGTTTTCCAAAGTGGATGGTGTCCTCTAGTGGAAGAACACTAGAATAAAGGCTCTCCTAGTTGAAATGACCACATGCCAATATGTTTGCACCTCTGTGAACTTCGTACTCCAATCCAGGGATGGAAGGTATCGCTGTACTCCTAAATATCCCACAACAATTTACGGCAAATCCAGAGGCTATAAATACTACTACTTTTTATTAAAACTGCCGTTTTGGTTCTCATGCTTGGAAGCTGATAGATCATTCTTGAATTTGGGTGGCATTTGGGCATGGCATTTTAGGCAAGGTTGCCATTCCACCATGCTGAATTCTCTGAATCTGCAGAGAGAAATAAACATTCTATATCTCACTATTTCTAAGCACAACTCAAATATGAATGAATACGATTGTAGACTGAATGAATGACGGAATCATGTAGATTGTGGCCGAAAGGCTGCTGTCTAACTTTACGGCATACTGGGAGGTCCATAGTAAAAGCACTGATGGGAGTCTGACCACTACCAGCAAATAGGGAGTCAACATGGTGGGACCTTTCCTTAGCTCACCAGCCTATCAAGCATGTAGAAGAATAGCAAGAACAACTTATAACCAATACTGACCATCAGGTGGGACTTCCATCGGTGCCATCCGACCATACATGTCTGTCATGAACAGCTGTGGTCCGGGTTTGCCACTCTGGCTGAGGGCCTCAGTTATGTTCCCATCCGGGTTCATCTGGGGGTTAGGGTCACCCCACAGACCTGCTGTAAGTAGGGGGAAAACTTAGACACCAGACATCTACCATTGATTGGCTGAAGCAGTATGAGAAGTTAAGTCTCATGTAGGCACCTGCTAGAATATTTATACCCTTGGGAAGACTGCCAGAGTCCCCCAGATAGCCTGTGTTCCCCATTGGTGGAGGGGGGTACATCCCAATTGGTGAGGGACGTGGTAGAGGTTTTCTCTGTAAAAAGATATATCAATACAATTGAAAAACAATTAGTAAAAGCAATTTAATAACACACAGTTCATTCAATTGCTTTGCTCTGATTTAAAATGTCAGTTGAAAGTTTATACCTCCTCCTGTGGTACGCTCACATCCAACCACCTGTTGAGCATAGGATTCCAGACAATATGACAGAGAGAATTATAGGAATGAGAATCAATCTTTAGCCATCTACCATTTTCTATCTTTAACTATCCCTCGATAAACATTTTCCATCTACAAACTCAGTGTGCAAAATATACAAAGATTCTGTGTATTAGTCCACTACTGTTTCAGGACAGGCTATGAAGAGCAGGTTTCTTACAGATTTGAGGAATCCTCTGGCAGGAGTGCCTCCTTCTTCTGGCAAAAGCCAAGCCAGCCCTCTCCGCTGGTCTTGGCCCTCACAATGAGAGGCTCAGCAGCAGGTCCGCTCTGGACCACAGGTCGTTGAGCGGGGCAGTTGGGGACCGCAGGACATTTAGTCACGGGCTGTTCTTCCATTCCTGGCTCAGGACATCCACGTATCTGCTCTGTGGGTCTGTGACAAGTAGGACAGACGGACACAACCTCAACCCTCTGTAGGCAGTACAGGGCACCAGCATGATTAAAGGCAGGTTGACATTTATTGGGATGATTCATGTACTGAAGGCAGCTCTTCAGGGTGGTCACAAGCTGGCACAATCACAAAGTCATAAAATCACATTCAAACATACCCCTAACCTTAACCACACTGCTAACCTTATGCCTAACCCCAACCTTAAATGAAGACCAAAATGCACATTTTGTTTCCATACATTTTTTATGATATAGCCAATTTTGACATTGCGGCTGGCCAATCTAGCAGAAACCACTCAGCGCTGCCTCCAGGACAAGATTCATCCCAATAAACGTTGAAGCCTCAGTCTCCATAAATGACACTATTCCTGTTAGTTACAGGCACACTTACTCAAAGTCATACATGGGAATCCTCTATGTTCACTGCTGTTAAAAAAAAGATTGTCTTTACTCACCTCTTCCATGTGCGCAGGTTGTTGGAACAGGTTGAGGACCACAGGGATCCCCTGGCCATCCGGGCCTCATGGAGGGTGGTGGTGGAGGAAGATAGGTCTGTAATAAACATCAACCAAACAACCAAAATATGACACTTCTTATCATTAACATGACACTGCATATCAATGATATGACACCTCGCTGTTTCAAAAAAGAGTGAGGTGAGTGACTTGAATATACATCTTGAAGTATAAGCTACATATTGCCTGCTTCATGGGAAATAAATAAGTTGTACTGTACACCGATGGATAGAGCACTGGGTGAGATCTGTCATTTTCGTTGCATTTACCTTTGGGAGCCTCCTCACTGAGTACATTGGCACTGACGGTGCTGCTACTGGAGCCTCTGTAGAGAGCTTGGGTTCTGCCTGGGCCCTCGCTGCTGGGAGGCACACCAAGCCACCTCTCCCCTGATGACTCAGCTGCTCCCTCTGTTTCAGGGAGACCTCTACCTTGGGTGGCTCCAGGCCCAACTCCAGGCCCATCACCTCATTGCATTGAGGAATCTCAGCCACAACTGGGGGGACGGCCTGATGCTGATTTCCCCTCAGTAAAACTTCCTGGCACAGCTGTGTTAGAGGACCAACTGGATCCCCTGGATATCCTGGGCTCATGGTGGGAGGTGGGGGTGGAGGTAGAGGATAGTTCTGTAATAAACATCAACAAGGCATCCATAATATGACTGTCGGCTGCCTATGATGGCAGATTGACGAGGGCAGCATTTTCTAAGCTAAACTGACCAAGATACACCTCCAACAACAACACATAGAACCTCATGTAATTCTGCTCAAAAACAATGACAATTTCTCTCAACCAGTGGAAAATGGGCTTTTTAGGTGAGCGCTGATTCCGCCCTGTGATAAGCAGTGCCCACTTTGTCAAAGGCAAGGGCGCAAAATATTTTGCTTGTCCGTTCCCCAGGGTGCTGTTGAAGAGATGCATCTCTGAAGCGCTCCACCAACGTTTCATCAACAACAACAACAAAAAAGCATGTGGCCTTTTCTGCAGCCTGCAGGCTGGAGATAAAATGTATGACAATGTGATGAGATGGGACACTTGTTACGTTTTCTCCGATTTCTCCGATTAAGTAGCCTAACCTAAATGGCACTCATTAACAAACAACATATGCTAAAAATAGGACAGTATGGAATGGACAATTACAACTGTGGTCCAGGAGTTTCACCCCATTGTCATGATCAGTGGTTTCAAGTTTGTGTCCTGATCATAGAGAGAGAAAAAAAATACTCCTGCATTTTCCGCATTGTAAACACATTGCAAATAGGCTCGCGATAACTCTTGATAAAGTTGGGTAGCAAATATTCAGAGCTTAAATAGACACATTGATTAGTCACAGGAATCAGGACTATTAAAGCCAATGCAATGGCCTGTTTTACAAACGGTAGGCCTACCACATAGATGGGCATTCATAAAATCCAATTTCAGGCAACACTGTAGGCTACACCTCAGTAAGCATGGATCGAAGCTGATGCCGGTCCGGACCAAATCTGAACCAATCATAGACGTCTATGTTTGGTTCAGATTTGGTGCGGTCCAGACCAGCCTTGATTTGGCCCAAACATAGACATCTATAAATGACTTATTTTCAACTTTTATTCAGAACCCAAAATTTGCCTGATTTCAACATGTGGAAAATACATGTTTTCAACATCAGGAAAATAGGTTTTTTCACCTTTCATTCAGAACCTAAATTGAACCTAACTTCCCCGTCTGGAAAATATATATTTTAGACATCTTTTCAATGTCATTTTGCTTACTGTGACTAAAATAGTTTTACGGAGGTCAGCATTTTTTGGTCTTGCTTATGGCGGCAGAACCGCAAGGACCGGCCCTGGACTCTGATATTAGGCATTTGATAATTTTCCATAGTTCATTGGCCCTTAAGACTCTCACAAACTTTTATAGAAGCACAATTGAGAGCATCCTGTCGGGCTGTATCACCGCCTGGTGCAGCAACTGCACCACCCTCAACTGCAGGGCTCTCCAGAGGGTGGTGCGGTCAGCCCAACGCATAACCGGGGACACATTGCCTGCACTCCAGGGCACCTACAGCACCCGATGCCACAGGAAGGCCAAAAAGATCATCAAGGACATCAACCACCCAAGCCACGGCCTGTTCACCCAGCTACCATCCAGAAGGCGAGATCAGTACAGGTGCATCAAAGCTGGGACCGAGAGACTGAAAAACAGCTTCTATCTCAAGGCCATCAGACTGTTAAACAGCCATCACCACCAGGTTACTCAACCCTGCACCTTAGAGGCTGCTGCCCTATATACATAGACATCTGTCCAAAAATGATGCAGAAAAATGAATCCATGCTTTTGTCACTTCTAGGTTAGAAGTGCTCTACAATGCTCTACCTTCCGGCTACTCGGATAAAGCACTAAATAAACTTCAGTTAGTGCTAAATACAGCTGCTAGAATCCTGACTAGAACCCCAAAATTTGATCATATTACTCTAATGCTAGCCTCCTTACACTGGCTTCCTGTTAATGCAAGGGCTGATTTCAAGGTTTTACTGCTAACTTACAAAGCATTACATGGGTTTGCTCCTACCTACCTATCTTTCCGATTACATACCTACACGTACACTACGGTCCCAAGACGCAGGCCTCCTAACTGTCCCTATAATTTCTAAGCAAACAGCTGGAGGCAGGACTTTCTCCTATAGAGCTCCATTTTTATGGAATGGTCTGTCTACCCATGTGAGAGACGCAGACTCGGTCTCAACCTTTAAGTCTTTACTAAAGACTCATCTCTTCAGTAGGTCCTATGATTGAGTGTATTCTGGCCCAGGAGTGTGAAAGTGAACGGAAAGGCACTGGAGCAACGAACCGCCCTTGCTGTCTGTGCCTGGCCGGTTCCCCTCTCTCCACTGGGATTCTCTGCCTCTAACCCTATTACAGGGACTGAGTCACTGGCTTACTGGTGCTCTTTCATGCCGTCCCTAGGAGGGGTGCGTCACTTGAGTGGGTTGAGTCGCTGACGTAATCTTCCTGTCTGGGTTGGCGAGCATTCATTAAGAGACCATTCATTAAGCTGAAACTGATTAAAAAATACTTGAGGCCCACTTTGTCCCAGAACAGGCTTTGCAGTCTTGCCCTGCTTTTCATGGAGCCCAAAATGCCCTGGCGGCACCCCTGCCTAGTAAACAGTATCTATGCACACCAAAGAAATTGAAATATAACCATTAAACTTCCACCTGAGGTAATGCTTTCATTTTCTATAGTACCCCTCATGTTCAGGGTGTTAAACAGTAGGTAGGTATTTGAGTACTCACAGGAGGGGCATCCATGATGGGCAGTGTCCTTTGTAAGGCCTTAATCCCTTAGCGGACAATATATTGGTCCACAATAGACATCCAAAGACAGTCCACAATAGACATTCAACTGACTTTGGTCATAGGCCTGGATAATGAGACAGTACTGGTTGCTATAGTTCATGAAAGCCATGTCATAGTTAACGATATAGTTTATGTCATAGTTCATGTCATAATGATGTATCATCAGGGCCGCCGGAAAACGTGTGGCGAGGCGACATTTGCCACACCACTTTTCAATCAGGTGTGGCGGCACATCACTTTTCATTTAGTTTAATAAAAATATATTGGCGCAAAGCGTTAAGAGGGGAAAAGTGACGTAATTTCATCATTTCTCTGTCCTTCACATGGGAGTGCTGTTGCAGGTTCTTCGCATGTTGTGCGGGATGGGCACAACGCACAAAGCTCAAGGCGCGCTCTGTAACTTTCCTCTGTTATTTATTTAGCAAGCTGACAACACATACAGTGGGGCAAAAAAGTATTTAGTCAGTCACCAGTTGTGCAAGTTCTCCCACTTAAAAAGATGAGAGGCCTGTCATCACATTGTAGGATTTTTTATGAATTTATTTGCAAATTATGGTGAAAAATAAGTATTTGGTCACCTACAAACAAGCAAGATTTCTGGCTCTCACAGACCTATAACTTCTTCTTTAAGAGGCTCCTCTGTCCTCCACTCATTACCTGTATTAATGGCACCTGTTTGAACTTGTTGTCAGTATAAAAGACACCTGTTCCTGCGATTGTCTCCACCCCCTCCAGGTGTCGCTTATTTTCCCAGTGTATTTATCCCTGTGTTTCCTGTCTCTCTGTGCCAGTTCCTCTTGTATGTTTAGTCAAGTCAACCAACGTGTTTTGCCCGTACTCCTTTTGCTATTATCCTTTTTCTAGTCCTCCCGGTTTTGACCCTTGCCTGTTTCTGGACTCTGTACCCGCCTGCCTGACCATTCTGCCTGCCATGACCATGAGCCTGTCTGCCACTCTGTACCTCCTGGACTCTGCCACTCTGTACCTCCGGGTTTTGACATTTTTGCCTGTCCACGACCATTCTCTTGCCTACCCCTTTGGATTATTAAACATTGTAAGACTCCAACCATCTGCATCTGGGTCTCACATTGTGCCTTGATAAAACCTGCATAAAGCAAGCTCAGCTTTGAGTTTTATTGTCCAATTATATTGCTTTCTCTGTGTATTTGAAACCTCTGTAGTCCTTCTTTAAAATTTAATTAATATGAACAAGCACAAGGTTGCTGCAGTTTGACAGGGTTTTCATCATCCCCAAGGCCAGGAGTTTTTCCATTAGTTATTTACTTATTTAAACCAACTGACCTGATAAAAACAACTCTGGTCCAATCATAGCCCATATTAAATATGTTTCCAACCCAAGGCGCAAAATAAATCAGGGAGATGGACCTGGAGGAGCGAAGAGTGCGTGTGGAGCAGGAGGGTAGAATGAGGTCAGACAGGTACTTGGGTCCAGAGTTGTGGATAGCTTGGTAGGTGTGAAGCAGGATATTGTAGTCGATGCGTGAACATATGGAGAGACAGTGGTTGAACAGCCCTGGAATGATGTGCTCGCAGGAGAAGGTGTGGGTGTGGGCACATGCAGCACAGTTCTGGACATTTTGTAGCCTGTTCAGGCACTTGGCAGATGCGGCAACAAAAAAGGTGTTACAATAGTCTAGACGGATGAAATAAAGGTGTGGATGAGTCACTCAGCTGCAGGTTGTGGCAGCATAAGTCGTAACTTGGAAATGTTCCGTAGATTAAGACATTTTACTTTGGTCATACTCTTGATGTGCGCTTCAAACGAGAGCCGACTGTCAAATATCTCACGCAGGTTGCGAACCTCAAAGGAGGGGAGGACCTTGGCACCATCAATATTGAGGCTGTAGCTTCTGGTGTGGTTTATGATAGTTCGAGAGCCAATCAGGATGACCCTCTGTCTTTTTGCAGTTTACAGTGTATTCAGAAAGTTCTGACTTTTTCCACATTTTCCACATTTTGTTACGTTACAGCCTTATTCTAAAATGGATGAAAATGTTTTTTCCCTCAATCTACACACAATACCCCATAATGACAAAGCAAAAACAGGTTTTTAGACATTTTTGCAAATGTATTAAATATAAAAAACAGAAATATCACATTTACATAAGTATTCAGACCCTTTACGCAGTACTTTGTTGAAACACCTTTGGCAGCGTTTACAGCCTCGATTCTTCTTGGGTATGACGCTACAGTACAGTACAAGCTTGACACACCTGTATTTGGGGAGTTTCTCCCATTCTTCTCTGCATATCCTCTCAAGCTCTGTCAGGTTGGATGGGGTGCGTCACTGCTTGAGATTTTCTACAACTTGATTGGAGTCCACCTGTGGTAAATGTAATTGATTGGACATGATTTGCAAAGGCACACACATGACTATATAAGGTCCTACAGTAATAAGGTCCTACAGAAATTGTCCATAGAGCTCCGAGGCAGAGTTGTGTCGAGCCACAGATCTGGGGAAGGGTACCAAAACATTTCTGAAGCATTGAAGGTCCCCAATAACACAGTGGCCTCTATCATTATTAAATGGAAGAAGTTTGGAACCAACAAGACTCTTCCTAGAGCTGGCCACCTGGCCAAACTGAGCAATCGGGTGAGAAGGGCCTTGGTCAGGGAGGTGACCAAGAACCCGATGGTCACTCTGACAGAGGTCCAGAGTTCTTCTGTGGAGATGGGAGAACATTCCAGAAGGACAACCATCTCGGCAGGACTCCACCAATAAGGCCTTTATGGTAGATTGGCCAGACAAAAGCCACTCCTTAGTAAAAGCCACATGACAGCCAGCTTGGAGTTTTCCAAAAGGCACCTAAAGACTCTCAAACCATGAGAAACAAGATTATCTGGTCTGATGAAAGCAAGATTGAACTCTTTGGCCTGAATGACAAGCGTCACGTCTGGAGGAAACCAGGCACCACTCATCACCTGACCAAAATCATTCCTACAGTGAAGCATGATAGTGACAGCATCATGCTGTGGGGATATTTTTCAGTGGCAGGGACTGGGGGACTAGTCAGGATCAAGGGAAAGATGAATGAAGCAAAGTACAGAGAGATCCTTGATGAAAACATGATCCAGAGCGCTCAGGACCTCAGACTGGGGGCGAAGGTTCACCTTCCAACAGGACAATGACCCTAAGCACACAGTCAAGACAACACAGGAGTGGCTTCAGAACAAGTCTCTCAATGTCCTTGAGTGGCCCAGCCAGAACCCCGACTTGAACCAGATCAAACATCTCTGGAGAGACCTGAAAATAGCTGTGCAGCGACGTTCGCCATTCAACCTGACAGAGCTTGAGAGGATATGCAGAGAAGAATGGGAGAAACTCCCTAAATACAGGTGTGCCAAGCTTGTAGCGTCATACCCAAGAAGTCTTGAGGCTGTAATTGCTGCCAAAGGTGCTTCAACAAAGTGCTGAGTAAAGGGTCTGAATTCTTATGTAAATGTGATATTCCCGTTTTCTTTTCTAAAAACATGTTAGATTGTTGAGGGAAAAAAATATTTAAACCATTATAGAATAAGGCTGTAACATAACAAAATGTGGAAAAAGTTAAATGTCTGAATACTTTAAGAATGCACTGTATAGCCTATTAGCTATGCAATTGTAATGTTATACCCCTGAAAGGGGGGAAATATGAGAAATTATTCATTCTGACACGTAGCATCAGCGAAAGTTCAATCAGATGTAATGATGAATTGCATAAAATAATCAACTGTTTACATAGGTATCTCTTTTTTCAAACTACGTAGCGTTCACATTTTGTATTCCTAGGCATTACCAATAAAACTCTGCACAAACAGACATAAATGGAGCACACATGATTGGATTATCACATTCACATGAATTACTAGAATATTACTTACGATTTTGTATTAATATAATAAACTATAAAGTCCAGTGAGCAAATCGAGATATGATGAACAATCACGGTATAAACGAAAACATGTCACATTTTAGAACTGTATTGTTTGCATTCTGATTGCAATTTAATGGAGGCCGAAAATAAATACGCCATGTGGAGATGTTCATATTGAAACATATCTTCTTTTTTTTCGGTTCCTTACTTGTTTGATAAGATTAGTACAGATTTTCTTAGTGGACCCTGCATGGAGACCAGACTCCAAGTTTGTGAACCACTGTACTAACCTCTCTCTGATTGCTTCCTCTCTCTCTCTCTCTCTCTCTCTCTGTCTCCTCTGTTTCCTTCTGCATGCATTGCAGGCTGCTTCAGCCTCACCACTGACCGCCAAATCACTGTCTGTCTCAGTAGCCTGCTCTCTGTAAAGCAAAGTTATGAGAACTTAGAAGCCTATTTTTTTGCTCCTGCTAAGGTAGGCTCGGTTTAAAGTTAGCTTATTACTTCATCCTTCTAGCTGGCTAAGTAGTAAGAGCCCTTCAACGTTACTGCAATAGATGTAAAAAATAAATAAACACATTTCAAAGCCATGCCTGTGCACGTGACTTTCCCCACTTTAGGATGATTTCTCCTCTTCTCAGCTGTCTATCACAGCCTCCTGGTTTCCACCAATCAGAGTGCCCGAATGCACATTTGGACTCTGACCCCTCCCACTCAAGGTCAGAGTTGTTATCGTTGTCTGCAGACAATGATGCAAATTTGGCTGCCGACCAAGTTATCAGTGTGTTTATTTTAGGAAGAAGTGAGTTGTCGGGTTTATTGTCAGGTGGGTTAATGCTACTTTATGGTGATTGGCTGGAAGCAAGGCCTCATTATCTTGTTACATCTGTAGCTGAATAATACTGCTGCATATTATGTATACTGAACAACAGAAATATATATTTCTGAATGTAATAAAACCCTTTTGTGGGGAAAAATTCATTCTGATTAGCTGGGCCTGGCTCCCCAGTGGGTACATATACAGTACAGCTGTTATGTGAATATCCCTTCGTAGATGCCATGCCTCTATTTCCTGTGTAGATATTCCTTTTGCATAGCTTACAACATTGTATATTTAAGCAATAAGGCATGAGGGGGTGTGGTATATGGAAAATATACCCCGGCTAAGGGCTGATCTTAAGCAAGACGCATCGCAGAGTGCCTGGACACAGCCCTTAGCCGTTGTATATTGGCCATATACCACAAACCCCTGAGGTGCATGATTGCTATTATAAACTGGTTACCAAAGTAATTAGAGCAGTAAAAATACATGTTTTGTCATACTCGTGGTATGCGGTCTGATATACCACGGCTGTCAGCCAATCAGCATTCAGGGCTCAAACCAGACAGATTATAATTGAACCACAAGTTCATCCTATGTAAACTGATGATTTCTGTCTGTGAGTGTGAATACTATAGTGTGTGGTGGTGATGAAGATAATAAAAGTCCTGGTCTAAGAAGCATCCGTACTGTTCTGGCCGGACAGTCTGTAGCGAGTCAGAACCAATTATATCAGCATTAAGTACTAGCGTGTGAGGGTATTCACAGCCAACCACTCAGACAAGCTCCAGCTAGCCATTTTTACAATAGAAGTCTCCTAACTGACTGACGTAAAATATCTACAAGCGACTATTTACCTGTTCTGTACTCATTCTCCGAGTCGTTTTTATTTTTAATTAGAGCTCAGTCAGATCAAGAATAGCTTATAATTTTTCTGAGCTTTGATCAGTGTTGGGAGCAATATTTAGATTTTGACCCATCATTTAATTTCTTTATTGTGTACAAAATATACAGTACCAGTCAAAAGTTTGGACACATCTAGTCATTGCAAGTTTAAAAAAATAACTATTTTCTACATTGTAGAATAAAAGTGAAGAAACCAAAACTATGAAATAACACATATGGAATCATGTAGTAACCAAAAAAGTGTTAAACAAATTACAACAGATTTGAGATGTGAGATTCGCCTTGATGACAGCTTTGCACACTTTTGGCATCATCTCAACCAGCTTCATGAGGTAGTCACCTGGAATGCATTTCAATTAACAGGTGTGCCTTGTTAAAAGTTAATTTGTGGAATTTATTTCTGTCTTAATGCGTTTGAGGCAATCAGTTGTGTTGTGACAAGGTAGGTGGGTATACAGAAGATTTGGTAAAAGACCAAGTCCATATTATGTCAAGAACAACTCAAATAAGCAAAGATAAATGATAGTCCATCATTACTTTAAGAAATGAAGGTCAGTCAATACGGAAAATGTCAAGAACTTTGAAATTTCTTCAAGTGCAGTCACAAAAAACATCAAGCACTATGATGAAACTGGCTCTCATGAGGACCACCACAGGAATGGAAGACCCAGAGTTACCTCTGCTGAAGAGGATAAGTTTATTAGAGTTACCAGCCCCAGAAATTGCAGCCCAAATAAATGCTTCACAGAGTTCAAGTAACAGACACATCCCAACATCAACCATTCAGAGGGGACTGTGTGAATCAGACCTTCATGGTCGAATTGCTGCAGAGAAACCACTATTAAAGTACATCAATAAGAAGAAGAGACTTGCTTGGGTCAAGAAACACGAGCAATGGACATTAGACCAGTGGAAATGATTGCTTTGGTCTGATGAGTCCAAATTTGAGATTTTTGTTTCGAACTGCCATGTCTTTGTAAGACGCAGAGGATGATCTCTGCATGTGTGGTTCAAACTATGAAGTATGGAGGAGGAGGTGTGATGGTTTGTGAGTACTTTGCTGGTGACACTGTCTGTGATTTATTTAGAATTCAAGGCACACTTAACCAGCATGGCTTCCACAGCATTTTGCAGCGACTATCATGTGGGAGTATCATTTGTTTTTCAACAGGACAATGACTGCTGCTCCAGTTTCAACTGTTCTGCCTTATTATTATTCGACCATGCTGGTCATTTATGAACATCTTGGCCATGTTCTGTTATAATCTCCACCCGGCACAGCCAGAAGAGGACTAGCCACCTCACATAGCCTGGTTCCTCTCTAGGTTTCTTCCTAGGTTTTGGCCTTTCTAGGTAGTTTTTCCTAGCCACCGTGCTTCTACACCTGCATTGCTTGCTGTTTGGGGTTTTAGGCTGGGTTTCTGTACAGCACTTTGAGATATCAGCTGATGTACGAAGGGCTATATAAATACATTTGATTTGATTTGATTTGACCCAACACACCCCTAGGCTGTGTAAGGGCTATTTGACCAAGGAGAGTGATGGAGTGCTGCATCAGATGACCTGACCTCAACCCAATTGTGATGGTTTGGGATGAGTTGGACCGCAGAGTGAAGGAAAAGCAGCCAACAAGTGCTCAGAATATGTGGGAACTCCTTCAAGACAGTTGGAAAAGCATTCCTCATGAAGCTGGTTGAGAGAATGCCAAGTGTGCAAAGCGGTCATCAAGGCAAAGGGTGGATAAATCTAAAATATGTTCTGATTTGTTTAACACTTTTTTGCTTAGTACATTATTCCATATGAGTTATTTCATGATTTTGATGTCTTTGCTACATTTCTACATTGAAGAAAATATTAAAAAGTAAAGAACAACCCTTTAACTATTAGGTATGTCCAAACTTTTGACTGGTACTGTATATATTTTATTGTTATTTTTTATTTTTAAATTAGAAAAAATGACCAAGGTCCGGACCTCGGTGTCCTCATATGTAGTTACGGCCCTGATGTTTGTCTAAGGTTGGTGAGGTTGTGATTATGTGAATTTCTATGTGGATGTAGATATGAAAACACGTTTTCCCCTACAAAGATGACAACCACATTTTGTTAAAAGGAAAACACTTATTTTAGTGCAGGTCCCATAAATATTTGCCTTGATGATGACAGAGTTCTCTAAAGCCCTCTCAAAATGATACCATTTGATACTTGGCACCATTGAAAATCAAAGCCAAGACCAAATCATACAGTAGGAAGTGCTTGCTGCCATCTGGTGGAACACAGCTGAATGAGAGGAGAAACTATTTGAGAGATCATGTTCAAAACAAATACACAATGATCAAATACAGTAGATACTGAAACACATCTTTTATTGTGTATTTTGGGACAATTCAACCAAACATCATACATGATCATTTGATCAACACTGAAATATGGTAAAGCATGTTTGTTTTGTCAACTTAAATATGCTAAATTTATCAATCACTACTTTCACATCCCTATCTCACACTCACTTTGTTTTCTCATCCAATATACACTGCTCAAAAAAATAATGGGAACACGAAAATAACACATCCTAGATCTGAATGAATGAAATATTCTTATTAAATACTTTTTTCTGTACATAGTACATAGTTGAATGTGCTTTATCAACCCATGGAGGTCTGGATTTGGAATCACACTCAAAAGTGGAAAAGCACACTACAGGCTGATCCAACTTTGATGTAATGTCCTTAAAACAAGTCAAAATGAGGCTCAGTAGTGTGTGTGGCCTCCATGTGCCTGTATGACCTCCCTACAACGCCTGGGCATACAGTGCCTTGCGAAAGTATTCGGCCCCCTTGAACTTTGCGACCTTTTGCCACATTTCAGGCTTCAAACATAAAGATATAAAACTGTATTTTTTTGTGAAGAATCAACAACAAGTGGGACACAATCATGAAGTGGAACGACATTTATTGGATATTTCAAACTTTTTTAACAAATCAAAAACTGAAAAATTGGGCGTGCAAAATTATTCAGCCCCCTTAAGTTAATACTTTGTAGCGCCACCTTTTGCTGCGATTACAGCTGTAAGTCGCTTGGGGTATGTCTCTATCAGTTTTGCACATCGAGAGACTGACATTTTTTCCCATTCCTCCTTGCAAAACAGCTCGAGCTCAGTGAGGTTGGATGGAGAGCATTTGTGAACAGCAGTTTTCAGTTCTTTCCACAGATTCTCGATTGGATTCAGGTCTGGACTTTGACTTGGCCATTCTAACACCAGGATATGTTTATTTTTTAACCATTCCAATGTAGATTTTGCTTTATGTTTTGGATCATTGTCTTGTTGGAAGACAAATCTCCGCCCCAGTCTCAGGTCTTTTGCAGACTCCATCAGGTTTTCTTCCAGAATGGTCCTGTATTTGGCTCCATCCATCTTCCCATCAATTTTAACCATCTTCCCTGTCCCTGCTGAAGAAAAGCAGGCCCAAACCATGATGCTGCCACCACCATGTTTGACAGTGGGGATGGTGTGTTCAGCTGTGTTGCTTTTACGCCAAACATAACGTTTTGCTTTGTTGCCAAAAAGTTCAATTTTGGTTTAATCTGACCAGAGCACCTTCTTCCACATGTTTGGTGTGTCTCCCAGGTGGCTTGTGGCAAACTTTAAACAACACTTTTTATGGATATCTTTAAGAAATGGCTTTCTTCTTGCCACTCTTCCATAAAGGCCAGATTTGTGCAATATACGACTGATTGTTGTCCTATGGACAGAGTCTCCCACCTCAGCTGTAGATCTCTGCAGTTCATCCAGAGTGATCATGGGCCTCTTGGCTGCATCTCTGATCAGTCTTCTCCTTGTATGAGCTGAAAGTTTAGAGGGACGGCCAGGTCTTGGTAGATTTGCAGTGGTCTGATACCCCTTCCATTTCAATATTATCGCTTGCACAGTGCTCCTTGGGATGTTTAAAGCTTGGGAAATCTTTTTGTATCCAAATCCGGCTTTAAACTTCTTTACAACAGTATCTCGGACCTGCCTGGTGTGTTCCTTGTTCTTCATGATACTCTCTGCGGTTTTAACGGACCTCTGAGACTATCACAGTGCAGGTGCATTTATACAGAGACTTGATTACACACAGGTGGATTGCATTTATCATCATTAGTCATTTAGGTCAACATTGGTTCATTCAGAGATCCTCACTGAACTTCTGGAGAGAGTTTGCTGCACTGAAAGTAAAGGGGCTGAATAATTTTGCACGCCCAATTTTTCAGTTTTTGATTTGTTAAAAAAGTTTGAAATATCCAATAAATGTCGTTCCACTTCATGATTGTGTCCCACTTGTTGTTGATTCTTCACAAAAAAATACAGTTTTATATCTTTATGTTTGAAGCCTGAAATGTGGCAAAAGGTCGCAAAGTTCAAGGGGGCCGAATACTTTCGCAAGGCACTGTATTCCTGATGAGATCCTTAGGGATCTCCTCCCAGACCTGGACAAAAGCATCCGCCAACTCCTGGACAGTCTGTGGTGCAACGTGGCGTTGGTGGATGGAGCGAGACATGATGTCCCAGATGTGCTCAATTGGATTCAGGTCTGGGGAACAGGCGGGCCAGTCCATAGCAGCAATGCCTTCCTCTTGCAGGAACTGCTGACACACTCCAGCCACATGAGGTCTAGCATTGTCTTGCATTAGGAGGAACCCAGGGCCAACAGCACCAGTATATGGTCTCACAAGGGGTCTGAGGATCTCCTCTTGGTATCTAATGGCAGTCAGGCTACCTCTGGCGAGCACATGGAGGGCTGTGCAGCCCCCCAAAGAAATGCCACCCCACACCATGACTGACCCACCGCCAAACCAGTCATGCTGGAGGATGTTGCAGGCAGCAGAACGTTCTCCACGGCGTCTCCAGACTGTCACGTCTGTCACATGTGCTCAGTGTGAACCTGCTTTCATCTGTGAAGATCACAGGGCGCCAGTGGCAAATTTGCCAATCTTGGTGTTCTCTGGCAAATGCCAAACGTCCTGCACATTGTTGGGCTGTAAGCACAACCCCTACCTGTGGACGTCGGGCCCTCATTACCACCCTCATGGAGTCTGTTTCTGACCGTTTGAGTAGACACATGCACATTTGTGGCCTGCTGGAAGTCAGGCACAAAGGCGGAGGTAGCGGTCTTGCTGCTGGGTTGTTGCCCTCCTACGGCCTCCTCCACGTCTCCTGATGTACTGGCCTGTCTCCTGGCAGCGCCTCCATGCTCTAGACACTACGCTGACAGACACAGCAAACCTTCTTGCCACTGCCCGCATTGATGTGTCATCCTGGATGAGCTGCACTACCTGAGCCACTTGTGTGGGTTGTAGACTCCGTCTCGTGCTACCACTAGAGTGAAAGCACCGCCAGCATTCAAAAGTGACCAAAACATCAGACAGGAAGCATAGGAACTGAGAAGTGGTCTGTGGTTATCACCTGCAGAACCACTCCTTTATTGGGGGTGTCTTGCTAATTGCCTATAATTTCCACCTATTGTCTATTCCATTTGCACAACAGCATGTGACATTTATTGTCAATCAGTGTTGCTTCCTAAGTGGACAGTTTGATTTCACAGAAGTGTGATTGACTTGGAGTTACAGTGTGTTGTTTAAGTGTTTCCTTTATTTTTTTTGAGCAGTGTATACATATTTTAGGCATTTAGCAGATTCTTATTTAGAGCAACTTACAGGAGCAATTAGGGTTAAGTGCCTTGCTCAAGGGCACATCGGCATATTTTTCACGTAGTTGGCTCAGGGATTCAAAAGAGCGACCTTTCAGTTACTGGCCCAACGCTCTTAACCACTCGACTACCTGTAGGCCCGTTCTTCACTGTCTCCAATCTCACTCCTAACTCAATAACAGGCCGGCTCAAGCATGAACCATTACATAGAGTACTGTTTATGCCATAGCTCTGAGTCTTACTCAACTGTCCTCAGTCACACTGTTTATATTGGTCTTGTCCCACCCTGTCCCAATAAGAATTCACCATTACAATGCTTTTATTACCCCAGTTCCTTCCCACCCTTGGAACTTGAAACCGTTCAATTGAGTTATTCACCTCCCTGTTTATTGACTCCAGTATCTTTATAATCGTCTGTAATTAAAGTAATTTGTTTGGGGAATTTAGACCGTGACCTCAAATCATATATTTTATTGGAGCTGTCTGACTGCTTCAGTGTCGTCAGCCGAGATCAAACTTTATAGATTATCTCAACCTTATAGATGCAAAAGGTGCTACATGTACAGGGCTGTGATCCACACCCATTAGACTAACTGTCCTTTGACAATGGCCGTCGAAAGAAGTGGACCAAAGTGCAGCGTGGTGAGCGTACATTTTTATTTTATTTAAAATGTCGCCAACAAAACAACAAACGAAGAAACAACCATGAAGCTTACAGGGCTAAAGTGCCACTAACAAAAGTCAACTATCCACACTGAAGGAGGGGAAAAAGGGCTACCTAAGTATGATTCCCAATCAGAGACAACGATTGACAGCTGTCCTCGATTGTGAACCATACCCGGCCAAAACATAGAAATAAAGAAACATAGAAAACAAAACATAGAATGTCCACCCAAATCACACCCTGACCAAACCAAAATAGAGACATAAAAAGGCTCTCTCGGGTCAGGGCGTGACAGTCCCAGGATTATGTTTCTTTAAAGGAATCGCATAAAGAGTTCGCAGCCTATTTATTTGTCCGTGTTGATTTGTTAATGACATCATACTGAATCATACTATCATCTAATGTGCATTTGTTGAAAGAGCATGTTAAATGGTTGGGTGAAATTGAATGATATCAAATATAAACAAAATGTTATTATGAAGATAACATTATTACACTACAGAATGTGTCAAACTCATTCCATGGAGGGCCGAGCATCTGTGGGATTTCGCTCCTCCCTTGTACCTGATTGATGAATTAAGGTCACTAATTAGTAAAGAACCCCCTTCACCTGGTTATCTAGGTCTTGATTGAAAGGAAAAACCCGCAGACACTAGGCCCTCCATGGAATGATTTTGACACCCCTGACCTATAGTATAAAATAAACTGATGTGTTTATATATTTATTTTTTATTTCACCTTTATTTAACCAGGTAGGCAAGTTGAGAACAAGTTCTCACTTACAATTGTGACCTGGCCAAGATCAAGCGAAGCAGTTCGACACATACAACAACACAGAGTTAAACATGGAGTAAAACAAACATACAGTCAATAATACAGTAGAAAAATAAGTCTATATACAATGTGAGCAAATGAGGTGAGATAAGGGAGGTAAAGTAAAAAAAAGGCCATGGTGGCAAAGTAAATATAATATAGCAAGTAAAAATTGTAGATTTGCAGTGGAAGAATGTGCAAAGTAGAGATAGAAATAATGGGGTGCAAAGGAGCAACAAAAAAAAAACATTAGGGGGAAAGGTAGTTGTTTGGGCTAAAATATAGATAGGCTATGTACAGGTGCAGTAATTGGTGAGCTGCTCTGACAGCTGGTGCTTAAAGCTAGTGAGGGAGATAAGTGTTTCTGTTACTTCCCTGAAAAAGGGGAGAAATAATCACGAGAGTGATACGGTATCATTTCCTCAATAATAACTTTTAGTGCAATCATTTTACAAAAGTAACACATTTTACAGAACACCAGATCTACAGGAAATAGATAGTTTTTAGGGTGCAAGGCTTATTCAAGTCACAACAGTATACACTAATTCACTGAAACAGTTACTAATGTCAATATAACTGTCAAGCACAAAGCTTTAACTCAGTAAACCATAACTCAATTTATCAAAAGGCAATAAAGTATTTGAAAAACCATTATACAAATAACACCGCAAAATATCTTATTAACAACGCACATGTTCATTCACAATCGACATAAAATGGCAGCTACTCTCTGTACGAAGCTATTCTTCGCTACAACCGAGCAGGGCTCATATTACTCTCTGCAAACTTAATTCTAACTTCCTCAAGATGCTACTAAGACACACCTTAAACACTCTTGACATGTTAGCGAGTTATTGCATTTAAATTACTATTTTTTTATCATCAATAACGTACCTGAAAAGGGGAGAAATAATCACGAGTGATACGGTTTGTTTCCTCATGGGTGGAGACCAGAGCAATCGATTTTAGGCTTATAAATTAAGAGCATTTAGTAGATCACAGATTAACACTTTTACCCTTCCATTAGGCACCACAAAATAAAGTAATCAATATAACGTTTACACATTCCTCTCACAATTTGTACCCTTTGTACGCTTGACGGATTTGAACTTCAACACAATTATATGAATGTTATCAATCTCTATCCACTAATACTGAATGCATTATATTTTTAACCTTAGATGTTTTAAGATCCTTACATACTATGAACTTACTAATACTTTTTAATGTATAACAGGCTATGAATATTTTCTTTAACCTGTCACATTTCCAGTTTCAGAGATTTTTGCAGTTCGTTCCAGTCATTGGCAGCAGAGAACTGGAAGATGAAGTGGCCAAAGGAAGAATTGATTTTCAGGGTGACCAGAGAGATATACCTGCTGGAGCGGGTGCTACAGGTGGGTGCTGCTATGGTGACCAGCGAGCTGAGATAAGGGGGGACTTTACCTAGCAGGGTCTTGTAGATGACCTGGAGCCAGTGGGTTTGGCGAGGAGTATGAAGCGAGGGCCAGCCAACGAGAGCGTACAGGTCGCAGTGCTAGGTAGTATATGTGGCTTTGGTGACAAAACGGATGGCACTGTGATAGACTGCATCCAATTTATTGAGTAGGGTATTGGAGGCTATTTTGTAAATTACATCGCCAAAGTCGAGGATCGGTAGGATGGCCAGTTTTACAAGGTTATGTTTGCATGAGCCGCAGGAGTGAGGGATGCTTTGCTGCGAAATAAGAAGGCAATTCTAGATTTAACTTTGGATTGGAGATGGTTGATGTGAGTTTGGAAGGAGAGTTTACAGTCTAACCAGACACCTAGGTATTTGTAGTTGTCCACATATTTTAAGTCAGAACCGTCCAGAGTAGTGATGTGGGACGGGCGGGCAGGTGCGGGCAGCAATCGGTTGAAGAGTATGCATTTAGTTTAACTTGTATTTAAGAACAATTGGAGGCCACGGAAGGAGAGTTGTATGGCATTGACGCTCGTCTGGAGTGTTGTTAACACAGTATCCAAAGAAGGCCCAGAAGTGTACAGAATGATGTCGTCTGCGTAGAGGTGGATCAGAGACTCACCAGCAGCAAGAGCGACATCATTGATGTATACAGAGAAGAGAGTCGGTCCAAGAATTGAACCCTGTGGCATCCCCATAGAGACTGCCAGAGGCCCGGACAACAGGCCCTCCGATTTGACACACTGAACTCTATCAGAGAAGTAGTTGATGAACCAGGCGAGGCAATCATTTGAGAAACCAAGGCTATCGAGTCTGCCAATGAGGATGTGGTGGTTGACAAAGTCGAAAGCCTTGGCCAGGTCAATGAATATGGCTGCACAGTATTGTTTCTTATCAATGGAGGTTAAGATATCGTTTAGGACTTTGAGCGTGGCTGAGGTGCACCCATGACCAGCTCTGAAACCAGACTGCATAGCGGAGAAGGTATGGTGGGATTCTAAATGGTCGGTAATCTCTTTGTTGACTTGGCTTTCGAAGACCTTAGAAAGGCAGGGTAGGATAGATATAGGTCTGTAGCAATTTGGGTCAAGAGTGTGTCCTCCCCCTTTGAAGAGGGGGATAACCGCAGCTGCTTTCTAATCTTTGTAATCTCAGATGACACGAAAGAGAGGTTGAACAGGCTAGTAATAGGGGTTGCAACAATTTCGGCAGATCATTTTAGAAAGAAAGGGTCCAGATTGTAGCCCGGCTGATTTGTAGGAGTCCAGATTTTGCAGCTCTTTCAGAACATCAGCTGACTGGATTTGGGAGAAGGAGAAATGGGGAAGGCTTGGGCGAGTTGCTGTGGGGAGTGCAGTGCTGTTGACCGGGGTAGGGGTAGCCAGGTGGAAAGCATGGCCAGCCGTAGAAAAATGCTTATTGAAATTCTCAAATATTGTGGATTTATCGGTGGTGACAGAGTTTCCTATCCTCAGTGCAGTGGGCAGCAGAGGAGGTGTTCTTATTCTTCATGGACTTTACAGTGTGCCAGAAATGTTTTGAGTTTGTGTTGCAGGATGCAAATTTCTGCTTGAAAAAGCTAGCCTTGGCTTTTCTTTTACCTGTGTATATTGGGTTCTAGCTTCCCTGAAAAGTTGCATATCACGGGGGCTGTTCGATGCTAATGCAGAACACCATAGGATGTTTTTGTGTTGGTTAAGGGCAGTCAGGTCTGGAGAGAACCAAGGGCTATATCTGTTCCCGGTTCTACATTTCTTGAATGGGGCATGCTTATTTAAGATGGTGAGGAAGGCATTTAAAAAAAATAATCAGGCATCCTCTACTGAAGGGATGAGATCAATATCCTTCCAGGTCGATCAGAAAGGCCTGCTCGCTGAAGTGTTTCAGGGAGCATTTGACAGTGATGAGTGGAGGTCGTTTGACAGCTGACCCATTATGGATGCAAGCAATGAGGCAGTGATCGCTGAGATCGTGGTTGAAAACAGCAGAGGTGTATTTAGAGGGCAAGTTGGTTAGGATGATATCTATGAGGGTGCCCATGTTTACGACTTTGGGGTGGTACCTGGTAGGTTCATTGATAATTTGTGTAAGATTGAGGGCATCAAGCTTAGATTGTAGGATGGCTGGGGTGTTAAGCATGTTCCAGTTTAGGTGTCCTAGCAGCACGAGCTCTGAGGATAGATGGAGGGCAATCAGTTCACAAATGGTGTACAGAGCACAGCTGGGGGCAGAGTGTGGTCTCTAGCAGGCGGCAGCGGTGAGAGAATTGTTTTTAGAGAGGTGGATTTTTAAAAGTAGAAGTTCGAATTGTTTGGTACAGACCTGGATAGTAGGACAGAACTCTGCAGGCTATCTCTGCAGTGGGTTGCAACAGCGCCCGCCTTTGGTCGTTCTATCTTGTAGGAAAATGTTATAGTTAGGGATGGAGATTTCAAGATTTTTTGGTGGTCTTCCTAAGCTAGGATTCAGACACGGCTAGAACATCCGGGTTGGCAGAGTGTGCTAAAGTAGTGAATAAAACAAACTTAGAGAGGAGGCTTCCAATGTTAACATGCATGAAACCAAGGCTATTACGGTTACAGAAGTCATCAAAAGAGAGCGCCTGGGGAATAGGAGTGGAGCTAGGCACTGAAGGGCCTGGATTCACCTCTACATCACCAGAGGAATAGAGGAGGAGTAGGATAAGGGTACGGCTAAAAACTATGAGAATTGGTCGTCTAGAACAACCGGAACAGAGAGTAAAAGGAGGTTTCTGGGGGCGATAAAATAGCTTCAAGGTATAATGTACAGACAAAGGTATGGTAGGATGTGAATACAGTGGAGGTAAACCTAGGTATTGAGTGATGATGAGAGAGATATTGTCTCTAGAAAGGTTGGATAAGGTATAATGAGCAGGGCTAGAGGCTCTACAGTGAAATAAGCCAATAAACACTAACCAGAACAGCAATGGACAAGGCATATTGACATTAAGGAGAGGCATGCTTAGTCGAGTGATCATAAGGGTCCAGTGAGTAGTGAGGTTGGTTGGGGTAACGGCAATTCAGACAGCTAGCCGGGCCATCGGTAGCAAGCTAGCATAGGATGGAGGTCTGTTTTTAGCCACCTCATGCGTTTCCGTCGGTAGATTAGTGGGGTTCCGTGTGGTAGAGGGGATCAATCCAATTGGCAAAATAGATATAGTTATAGTGACCCAAGAACAATTGTCCGATAGACCTATTCAGATAGCAGCCGATGAGACAGCTAACGATTAACGGGCCGCAGATGGGCATTCAGGTAGCGTCGCGACGGAGTGGCCAGTTGGATAACTCCCTCGGGCAGATAACGTCGGTAGTCCAGTGAAGAAAGGCCCGGTGGGGCTCCGCATCGGCAGTAAAACACGGGTCCAGATAGGTGATTGTAGCTCAGGAGTGGCTGATGGAACTCTTCAGCTGGCTAGCTCCGGAATAATTGATGTTTGCTCCGGGATCGACGTAAACCAATAGTCACACGGATAGCAGCTAGCTAGCTGCGAGATCCAGCTGTAAATGTCCAGAGCTTGTGGTTGAAATCCGGGGATATGCAAAGAAAAATAGGTCCGGTGTGTTCTGGTCTGAGTAGCGTTGTACAAAACTGGTGATAGCTTTTCGAGCTAAAGGATAGCTGATGACCACAAACCGTGGTTAGCTGAATACTAACGTTAGCCAGTAAACTGGCTAGCTTCTGGCTAGCTTCTGGTTAGCTTCTGGCTAGCTTCTGGCTAGCTTCTATTGTGGATTTCAGATCAATTCTTATTTTATTTTTTTAATTGGTGAGGCGGGTTGCAGGAGAGTGTTTTGAAGTTGAATTTTTGGAAAATAAAATATATAATGATATGCGAAGAAAGATGTAAATATATATATATATACACGGGACACGACAAGACGAGGACGTCTGACTGCTATGCCATCTTGGTAAGAAAATATAAGAAAAAAGTTATAAGATAATCTCTTTAAATGTTCCTTGATATTTTATCATCCCCTTTTGAACAATGTTATTTTCCAATGATAAGACAGTGGACTGAGAGGAAAAATTATTTGAGAGATCATGCTCAAAACAAATAGACATTGATCAAATACAGTAGATACTGAAACATCTTTTATTATGTATTTTGGGACAATTCAACCAAACCTCATACATTATCATTTGATCAACAATGATATTCAAAAGCATGTTTGTTTTGTCAATTTAAATATCAAATATGGTCAATTTATCAAAGATTGCACAGTGCTGTACATTCACCGAGCATACAGGCAACACCAAAGCGATGCCATCCAGAGGAGATTAAAACATTTTAACATTCCTGGTATTCCTTTTAGCTGTAGGCGGAACCAGGCTTTTAATGACAGGTTGGTTTGGATGGGCAAGGGATCTATTTTTTCGGGACCTCCATCTCCACATCCTCTGTACGGGAGACCACCTTTCCATCAACCATCTCCTCAATCACCGTCCTCACTCTCTTTGTCACCACTGGCTCAGCTACAAAGTAGGGACAAATAACATTTGGTACACTTAGGGTTGGGCATAGCTAAAGAGGAGAAGCACAGAGCTATGAGAACACATAGCAGCTTAACACATTCAAATCAACCAAATCCTTTGTGTTCTAGAGTGCTTCACAATTACTACCGCTGGGTTCAATCAATATGGAATTTGATATGATAGAAAATGGTCTCGCTCTACTTACGTTTTTTGACCTCAACAATCTCAACCTTCTTGGTGATGACAGCTCTCCTGGTGTGAAGAAGATATTTTAAGTGTTAAGTACCTTCATACTGAACAACTCTACATTAATCTCTCTACTCTGTAACACAGTCTCTATTGCCCAGTTCCAAATTGACCCATGGCCCCTTCCCCTGTGCACTTCTTGTAGATCTGTAATGATCAGATAGGCTGCTGTAGGTCATTTGCGTAATGATGATTGCTCCATCTTGCTCTCTAGTAATATTCCCACCATAGTTCTTGCATGTATCCAATCCTTTTAGATTCAAAGTGCCTACAGCAGGTGTTGTGTCAAAGGGATAGGGGAGGGGTTGATTTGTAATTGGGTATGTAAAATGCACATTTATAATTTACATTGGGGATGTGAAGCCCATGTAAATCCCATTGGGTATGTAACTTAGGGATCTGCAGCCTTCTCTTCTCTCCTCTCCTCTCCTTACCCGACATCCTCTCCGTCCAGCAGCCTCCTGTACTCTGCGATCTCCATCTCCAGCCTGGTCTTGATGTCCAGGAGCATGCGGTATTCGCCGGCCTGCCTCTCGATGTCCGTCTTCATGCGACCCAACTCCTGCTCCAGGCTGTTGACCATGCCCTGGAGCTGGTTCAGCTGCATGCTGTAGCGGGACTCTGTCTCATTCAGCTGTCCCTCCAAGGCTGATTTCTATAGGGAGAGGGGGAGGAAGAGGAAGGGTTAAAGACTTCAGACGATTCAACAAGTAGTGTTGATTTAGGCTACCCACACTGACATCAGTGAATGATTGAGGTGAAGTTCCTGGTGAGCACGTGTTTTTAGAACTGAGTTTTGAGGATCCCAGCTGTGGTATAACAAAAACTGTTATCCTCAACTTAACTTCATATATCCATCAATCAAAGAGCTTGTCAAAAATGAAATGTAATATTATTATAGTTAGTGATCATTACAAAGCTCGGAGTTGACTGGTTGCTTCTCTCTTCTCTCTCTGCAACTAATCCATAATCTTCAGTTTCTAAAAGGTAAACCTGAGGACTCATATGTAACCCGTAGGGTAGGAATGTATTTATGAGGTCTAAATTATCATATTTTTACTGTGAGGTGTCAGTTGTACTGTACTGTTCAACTGAAGGTGGAATCTTGTAAATGTCATGTATTTCCGAATTCCGAGTAATCTTCTACAGTAATTACACCTAGTCTAGCTCTAACTCAAACTCATACGTGTAGCATCAACTAGGAGGCAGAGAGGGGTGTGACGTTAGGGGGGTTGAGGAGGCTTTTGTTTCCTCACCAGGCTGAGCTGGGACTGCAGCTCGATCTGCAGGGCCTGAAAGGTCCTCTTGAGCTCGTTGATCTCACTGCGGGACGTCTGGAGGGTCTCTGTGCTGCTGGTCACCACCTTGTTCAGCTCATCAAACTGGGACGTACACAAGGAACACGGTAAGGGTTGTGTAACTCCACTTGTTCTGGTAATATGCACAAAAGTCATTCTCCGTGGTCTGATATCTCTATATTGACATGATCAAACTAGTATAAGATAGCTTCAAGTATGTGATCACAGTAATTGGTTGTTTATAAGCACTTTAAATACTGCCCTCATAGGACATAGTGCTTTTAAGATGTGCATTTTCATATTTTCTAAAACAGAACAGATGGATCAAGAGTTTCTCCCTAGACAAGGTTGGGCTCTTCTTCTCCTCACCTTGCCCTTGTACCAGGTTTCCATTTCGCGGCGATTCTTCTCGGCAATGCCCTCATACTGAGTTCGGATCTCCTCCATCATCAACGCCATGTCCTGCTGGGGTGCTGCATCCACCTCTACGTTCACTGAGCTGACGTTCATGTGAGCCCGCATGGCAGCAATCTCCTATAAGGGGCACAGAGTGATGACAGAGGTCAACACCAGATGAGAGGCCAATGGAGGTTGCCACTGGGTAGGCTGTCACTGGGTAAGATAAGATACAACTTGACTGTCCCAGACAGGGAAACTGTCTAGCACAATTACATAGGGGTGTGGGGTAAAATTGGGTCACAGACAGGTGGTGTCTCAGGTTCAACCCCATCTTTCATAACCTAGTTACAGTGTTCATGGTCAGCTTCTCTGACATTCTGTATAACCGTCCTAAAGTAAGTATATGATAACTTACACTCAAGGTACTCCAACATGAAATAATACTTGTGACCATGTGATCTCAAGTGTGGTTTTAACATCTATGCCATACTGCTGCAGTGCTTGTGACAAATTTGCTGACAGCTTTAATGCTACCCAAACAGAGACAGCACAGACACTTCAAACAAAGTCTGTTTGATCTCTTGTTTGCATTGTCATTGATACAGCCAAAGACAACACTGCTTGGCATGCGATGAGAATGAATTATGTCTCTGACAACTCCATTTGACTCTCACAAACCACATTGTTTTCATCTAGGTAAAATGTATAAGAATTTTGAACTGTGGGGAGGTCTTGCTATTGACAGTGCTGTGCCATGACTCTTGGGGATATGGTATGATAAAAGAGGGGCTTTGTAGGGGCTTACAAGGCCCCTACAGTGCCCTGAGGAACACCCACCTCCTCATGGTTCTTCCTGAGGTAGACCAGCTCCTCCTTCAGCCCCTCAATCTGCATTTCCAGGTCTGACCGGGACATGGTCAACTCGTCCAGAACCTTCCTCAGTCCAGCAATGTCTGCCTCCACTGACTGACGCATAACCATTTCATTCTCAAACCTTTCCAGAGGGAAATGGAGTTAACCAGCATTATTAACAGTTGCCGCCAACAGTAAACATACCAAATGGCACAAATCCAGTCAGACCAGTTTTATGTGCAGTTGACCGCTGATGATGTATCTAAGGTGTACAGTAATGTGACATTTAACATCACGTCATGGGCTCATTGACCTTGAGTAATGTTATAGTAGGTGTGGCTTCATACTGTAATAATGGTATAAAAGTTGCATGACTCAAGTTTACATATGACGTATAGTTCCCATTCCAATCCTGATTTAAAGTATTATTCTAAGATGAATTCAACAGTTGTTTGCTGCTTCCATCTTATAGACCCTTTGTACTCACTTGACTTTGAAGTCCTCTGCTGCCAGTTTGGCATTGTCTATCTGCAGGAGGATACTGGCATTGCTCAGAGTGGCAGCACTGATCTGAGAACAGGACAACAAAAAATGGTTGGTACATGGTACATAAAAAAGGAAGACAACTACACACAGTCAGGCTTATCACAATGATTACATCATTTGCTTGCGTGCTAAGGAGACGCCTATCAGAGCTATAATAGTGTGTTAGTAACTTATTGATTAGCCTCCTACCCACGCATATAAATACTGTAGCCTATCTATGACAAAGGCCACACCGTTATGTATGGGAAATGAAAATAATCAGCATGACTTGGATCACATCAGATGAAATAATACAAGATGCTATTGAACAGTGGTATGATTCAATCCGTGTCATCATCACGCTCACGGCTCTCCCGCTTGAAAGAAGTAATGTAGGCGGCGTGAGTGTGAGTGTGAATGTAAATGTTGACAGGGAGATAAGTTGAACAGAAGTGGTTTCACCTGCCAAGCCCTTTTTTTGGTAATTGCTTTCTTTCAATAGAGACAAATATACTAAACAACACTCATGACATGTAAGTCCTATAATCCATCACTACTGTAAACGTGGTATGATTCCTCTATTAAAGTCAAGGGTTTACAAATTCACATCCTGAGGGCACACTTATATTGCAGCCTGACAGCTTCATAGATGCAGTCAGTCAATGAACAGTATGACTAGAAGCTAGAACTGAATTGTATATGAGAATATATGTTGTTTCCTGCCTGTGTAGAAATGTTTAGACATTTTACTTTTGTAAATGATATATCCTAATTTAATTTTTTCTCATCATAGAAAACTTAATCCAAACTCAATAGTAAATAGGGGTGAGGTTGATGAAACAAAATGTAATAATATCAATCTCGCTCAATATAGAAATATACTGTATTTATGATGCCCTAAGAATACGCACCTTTCTGCGCAGGTCGGCAAGAGTAGCTTCGTATTTACTGTAATCTCTAATGACCGGTGTCTTCTTCTCGTACCACTCGCGGATTTGACGCTCGAGCTGAGTATTCGCCGTCTCCAAGGAGCGCACCTTCTCCAGGTAGGTGGCCAAACGGTCGTTGAGGTTCTGCATGGTGGCCTTCTCGTTGACCGACACTGCATTACTACCATAGCTGCCATTGTCACCTCCAAGCGCACTGGACAGATCGAAACCGCTCCTGGTGCCCGAAGCATAAGATACGCGGACACTCTGTCCCCCTGCCCCTCCATAGACGCTTGGTGCCCGTGATGCGATGCGACTCTGGTAACCTCCTCCGAGAGACATGGAGGATGAGCCTCGGCTGCCTCCATAACTTCGAAGTGATAAAGCACTCATGGCGACGTTGTGATGATGGGTATGTAGAGCTGACAAAACCCGGAGTGGTACTTCGAAGAGATGGTGGTGAACCAGTTCAAGCCTGATAGCAGAATATATACCCCCTTGGAGGTGGGAGCGGCTGGATGTCGCATTGAGATAATTATGTACGTGAATAGATATTCATTAGGCATCCAACAGGTGTGTCCTTAGTCAGCTCATTAAAAAAGGGAACTAAGGTGTGGTGCGCGTGAGAGTTAGCTGGCATTCTCCCTACATAATTGTTTTCACTTTCCTGTACAGCCTGACATCTGTCACGGCATGATAAACCTCAGATAAGCAAGTTATGAATATGATAAGATAATAGCTCACGTTTTAAGAGATAACAAACGACTGGAACCCGCAACAGAAAGTCTGCTTTCCCCTCTAGTCACCGAAAAATTTAGGATACAGTAAAATAGGCTCCTCTACCTAAACTTTGTAGAACAGTAGGCTAGCTCACATGACATGCTCATGTTGGTAGGCTATATTTTGAGGAGATGGAAGGATCATAAATATTTTTTAAATACAAATTATACATTTCATCAATATTATGTTTATTTTTCAAATGTTATTGGGCAATTATATTATGTTCAAGGGTAATGGTAACAGGTTTAGAAGTCTCCCAAATGTGGAGGCTAATCCAAATCTGACGTCCTTAGGTCTAATAAAAATAGGTAACGTTATTTCCTCATAGTTAGTGAAAATATATAGGTGTTCCATTTAGAAAATGTAAATGCATTGATCATCATACCATAAAAGTAGTCGGTGACGTGACATGGGGCGTTGATAAAGAGGAATTTATGAAATGGTTACCCTGATATTTATTTGATGGTTCACTATGTTAAAGATTCAAATAGGAAGTTACAAATTGTTAGAGAGATGTCACTTGAATCAAGAGGACATTCAGGACATGAGAGAGACTTCAGGAATACAATAACTATTACCTTCAAAAGGGTCTCTAAACTTCACATCAAAGTTATAGTTGGTTGCCCATTATTGCACAAATACAGGTATTTGTGGATTGCCCAAAACAATACACAGAAACACACTCATATACACTGAGTATACCAAACATTAGGAACACCTTCCTAATATTGAGTTAATTTAGCACAGATAGCATGCGGAAAGATTGACATGCCATTTATAAAAAATATTGATGTGCCCTTTATTAAAAAGATTGATATGCCATTGATGTTAACTGAATTACACAGAAAACTGGTTTCATGTTTGGCTTCTGCCGTAGGCCAGTGTTGGTATACGGGCCACTAGACGTCTTCTCCCGTCAAACTCAAGTCTCTGTTATTTTGTCAACAGGTGCAAAGTGTGAATCACGAGCTAGGTGTTTCCCAGATGTTGAGCGTAAACACAACCTTTCCATCCCTCTATGGAGTTGTTTTCACAGACATGTCCTCTAGTATAAGTCATTTGCAATGATATGATTAGCATGTAAAATAGAAAGCAACCACAAACTGGTGTTGTTCTTATTACTTGCCCCTAACGGTTACTGATACTGATGTACTTTTCACCTCTGAATTCAATCCATCAGTCTTTTGGGAAATCAAACACTATTATATGTTCAATAGCATGTTGTATGATTATATCTGACGGAAGGCTGCAAGTCATGCTTAGGTATCATTTTCATTATCCATTACTATAAAGCCTTTGCCATACTGTGGTTATGGTATATCTGTGTGGTTAGGCTAATTAATCACTTACTAACACACCTTCATAGTTCTAGCTGTTTAAGGAAAATTAAACATTCAAACACAGCATCCCTTATCTTTCAATCCCTGTTCTGATTTATATTATATCGTCATAACCTCAGAATAACACAATTGTTTACACTTTGAGAAAGTGTTATTGTGTTTGTGACTGCATGTGACACAAGAATAGTATAAAAAAAAACTTTACTGGCTCAAATAGCCGACCAATCAGCCTGTTACCAACCCTTAGTAAACTTCTGGAAAAAAATAGTGTTTGACCAGATACAATGTTATTTCACAGTAAGCAAATTGACAACAGACTTTCAGCACTCATATAGGGAAGGACACTCAACAAGCATGGCACTTATACAAATGACTGATGATTGGCTGAGAGAAATTGATGATGAAATGATTGCAGGGGCTGTCTTGTTAAACTTCAGTGCAGCTTTTGACATTATCGATCATAGTCTGCTGCTCAAAAAATGTATGTTCTATGGCTTTTACACCCCCTTCTATAATGTGGATGAAGCTGTTTAGGCCCCTTGCTTTTTTCAATCTTTACTAACGACATGCCACTGGCCCGTGTGTCTATGTATGCGGTTGACTCAACACTATACACGTTAGCTACTACAGCGACTGAAATGACTGCAACACTTAACAAAGAGCTGCAGTTAGTTTTGGAATGGGTAGCAAAGAATAAGTTAGTCCTAAATATTTTCAAAACAAAAGCATTGTATTTGGGACAAAACATTCACTAAACCCTAAACCTCAACTACATCTCATAATGAATAATGTGGAAAATGAGCAAGTTGAGGTGACTAAACTGCTTGGAGTAACCCTAGATCGTAAAATGCTACGGTCACAACATGTTGATACAACATTAGCAAAGATGGGGAGAAGTCTGTCCATAATAAAGCACTGCTCTGCCTCTCCAAACAGGTCATGGACAAAGTTGTGAAGAAGTACAGATCAGGGTTGGGTTATAAAAAAACATCAGAACCTTTGAACATCCCACGGAGCACCATTAAATCCATTATAAAAACAAATTGAAAGAATATGGCACAACAACAAACCTGCCAAGAGAGGCCGCCCACCAAAACTCACGGACCAGCCAAGGAGGGGTATTAATCAGAGAGGCAACAAAGAGACCAAAGGTAACCCTGAAGGAGCTGCAAAGTTCCACAGCTGAGATTGGAGTATTTGTCCATAGGACCACTTGAAGTCGTACACTTCACAGAGCTGGGCTTTACAGGAGAGTGGCCAAAAAAAAAGCCACTGCTTAAAGAAAAAAATAAACAAACACGTTTGCCAAAAGGCATGTGGGAGACTCCCCAAACATATGGAAGAAGGTACTCTGGTATGATGAGACTGAATACGCAATGTCTGGCGCAAACCCAACACCTCTCATCACCCTGAGAACATCATCCTCCAGTGAAGCATGGTGGTGGCACCATTATGCTGTGGGGATGTTTTTCATTGGCAGGGACTGGGAAACTGGTCAGAATTGAAGGAATGATGGATGGTGCTAAATACAGGGGAATTCTTGATGGAAACCTGTTTCAGTCTTCCAGAGATTTAAGACTGGGACAGAGGTTCACCTTCCAGCAGGACAATGACCCTAAGCATACCGCTAAAGCAACACTCGAGTGGTTTAAGGGGAAACATTTACATTTCTTGTAATGGCCTAGTCAAAGTCCAGACCTCAATCCAATTGAAAATCTGTGGTATGACTGCTGTACACCAGCGGAACCATCCAACTTGAAGGAGCTGGAGCAGTTTTGCATTGAAGAAAAGGCTAAATTCCCAGTGGCTAGATGTGCCAAGCTTATAGAGACATACCCCAAGAGACTTGCAGCTGTAATTGCTGCAAAAGGTGGTTCTACAAAGTATTGACTTTGGGGGGGGGGGGGTGAATAGTTATGCACGCTTATTTCTTGTTTGTCTCACAATAAAAAATATTTTGCATCTTCAAAGTGGTAGGCATGTTGTGTAAATCAAATGATACAAACTCCCCCAAAAATCATTTTTAATTCCAGGTTGTAAGGCAACAAAATAGGAAAAATTCCAACCAGTAGAATCAGATTTAAAAAGCAAGTAAAAATACACCTTATGGAAGAGCAGGGACTGTGAAGTGACACAAACATATGCACAGACACATGCATACACACTTGATAACGTTTTTCACTATACATACACTTACACATGGATTTTGCATTGTAGATATGTGGTAGTGGAATATGGGCCTGAGGGCAAACACTTAGTGTGTTGTGAATTCTGTAATGAATGTATTGTAATGTTTTAAAAAGAAATCCGGACCCTAGGAAGAGTAGCTGCTGCCAAGGCAACATAAGTCACCATAATGAATACAAATACAAATAACAAACAGCTTTATCTGTAATAGTTCAATGTTGGCAATCCTCAATGCAGAAATATTTTACTTAGGAGAATCAAATCGCTAATAGCCTCAAATTAGTACTTGTGGACCTCAATGAGAATGAACAAAAAACATAATGAAAGAACACAAGCTTTTCCAAAGGAGCCACCTGGTCCATTCAGAACAATATGTACTTTCTAATGAAAACCACTGTATGATGTTCCATTCAAAAAGCATGAATAGCTTTTCAGATGAACAAGACTGGAGAGGAGCACATTCCCCATCCCCACCCTCATAATCATAGCTTTGCCCCATTAAAAAAGACTTGTTTATTTTGGACCTTTGGTTTTGATGCTTACAGGTTTTGCAGCATTGCTGAAAGTTACCCAAGCGTGGCTTAGAGCAGGGTTATTCAACTCTTACCCTAGAAGATCTGCTGGTTTTCTGTTCTACCTGATAATTAATTGCACACACCTGGTGTCCAAGGTCTAAATCAGTCCATGATTAGAAGGGAACATTGAAAAGATGCAATGGAGCTGGCTTTCAAAGCCAGTTGAATTTGAAGGGCTTAGAGTATCTTTAGGGCTTAGAGTATCTTTAATATAATTGCTATCCCTCCCTCCCTGTCGCTCTCTCTCTATCATTTTTAAGGTCAGAGTGGGTTGATGTTAGCTGTTTGTCAACACGCTTTAATTTAATTTCGGTGGCCTTCACACAGGTGTGATGGAGGTCCCTGTCAAGTCCCTACACTTTCCGCTTGTTCATGAGTGACACAGCGTATTGACAGATGGCTACTGAACTACTACCCAATGGGCACACACTGGTTGAATCAACATTGTTTCCACGTCATTTCAATTAAATGATGTTGAACCAACGTGGAATAGATGTTGAATTGATCTCTGTGCCCAGTGGCTAAGTACTTAGCAGTTATTTTCAAGCCCACACAGCTGATGGGGAAATGGAATAAGATGTTGTGTCCTCTAGGCGAAAACAGTAACAGACAGACATAATTCATGCACACTTTGTGCCACACAAACTGTTTACTCATTGCAACACTCATTACAACACACATTTAAAGTGTTCCCATGATCTTATGCGATTTCTTAACATACAGTAATTTATCGGTAAGACGGTCTTAATTAAGACTGTCTTAATTAACCACGCATGGGCCGCATGAAATGGAATCTAAAATGATTGACCGATTACTTTTGGCCAATTGGGTTGGAATAGGAGATCCCTGCTAGAGGGTGTCCTCTCACATTCGCTCTGTGAATTGAACTGAACTGAATTGAGACCTTATTTTTTTATTTTTTTTTATTTAACCAGGCAAGTCAGTTAAGAACAAATTCTTATTTTCAATGACGGCCTAGGAACAGTGGATTAACTGGGGCAGGGGGCAGAACGACAGATTGTACCTTGTCAGCTCGGGGGTTTGAACTTGCAACCTTCCGGTTACTATTCCAACACTCTAACCACTAGGCTACCCTGCTGCCGAACGTGCTAGGCTTCAAAGGATGCAGACAGACAGTATAATTGCTCCATTTTACTCCCTGACCTCCGTAAACCACCTTCAGACCTTCAGGGTGTCTTGTCAGGTCTAAGCAGACAGCCCCAGGGACAAAAAACATACATTTTAGGCTGTATTTAGACAGGCAGCCCACTTTTATTTTCTCACTAATTGGTCTGTTTATCAATCAGATCAGCTCTAAAAAAGATCTGATGTGAAAACATTTAATGTGATTGGTCAATATACCAATTAGTGGAAAAAATATCAGAATTGGGCTGCCTGTCTAAACGCAGCCTTAGTCTTCTTTCCCCCTGGCTATCAAGTTGTTCACTTGCTCTGTGTGCAGTATTTAAAATTAAATTAAACGCATCTACCCCCATGAATAGGCCTATTGGTCATTTTCTACCATTTCTACCTATACGTACACTACAGTATCAAGGTTATCATTCAATCAATCAAATGTGTCTTTAAAGCCCTTTTTACATCAGCCTATGTCACAAAGTGCTGGTTATTGAGGGACCAATCATACAGCTCTAATATAACTGTCTTACACTCCTTGTTGTAGCAAATAAGTTGCTCTCTCCAGTGTTGTGGTTGTGTAAGCCATGCTTGTCTGACCACAATCCTTGTAATGCTTTTGGGCCAGCCTGCAAATATTGTTCTTTTAAGCCCTTAAAGCTAGAATCCATAGTTGAAACAATAACAAAGCCCTCACCCCACCTCTGTTTTTGTAAAAGCTGAGGAATGGGCCTAGAGAAATGTATCCACTCTCAAATTCATAGACAGATGTACGGATTCAACAACTGACCATCCATGATATCAACATTATAGTTTTAACCATGTTTTGAAGCTATACAGTGTTGGTTTACATTTACTTTGTTTACAAACATGGGGTAAAAAAAAGCGTATATTCTGGGTTCTGATGGGGTACAACAATTGAACTGACTCATGCGGCATTTATAAGTCATATTCTTCAAGAATCAATGGGTACATATAAATAATTGTGAAGTACAAAAATGAAGGTAGCAACTAAGGATTCTAGCTTTAACCAACTGACCAAGTTGAAATGATCAATTATAATTTAGGAAGGAACGGTTCATCCTAAATCAGTTGTGATGGCCAGAGGATAGACTAAACCAGATAATGCCAGTGCACACAGACACCGCTCCCTACCTCTTGCTCTTCTGGCGACCCCTCCTGCTGTCTATGGATTGCCTTTGCCTTGACTTGTTTGGACATGTGTAAAGTATGTCCCCATCCTTGTTCAACAGAAAGGTGATTTCAGGAAAGTGTGCCACTCCTAGGTGTAATTGTTTTTTCAGATCAACAAGGACTCCTAAGCCCGGAGGCGCTTTCACAAAACCATGTCGAAGAAGATTATGCTATGGCCTAATCATTTTTTGTTGTTCCTCTCTCCTCAGCTTTAACACTGTAAGTGCACGGAGCGTCATGTGGACGCAAAACGAATTTACATGGCCCCCCCATCCTTGGGTTTTCCTAAATAAGTCTATATAACGTACCATCGTTGTTAGAATCTTAATATCACAAACAGAACCTGCGTTATGACCAGTTTTAGGAGGATATGTCCTTTTTTTTTGCATGGTTTTCCCCCGCTGCCCCTCCTACTCCCGACAGTTGAAGGTACCCTGCCCAGTTGATAATCACTCCGGAACTGAACCTAAACCATATCAAAACTAATTTCACACATATAACAGAAATATAGTACGGTGGGGGAGAATGGGTGAGTTGATGAGCGAGGGGAAGCGAGCGATACATTATTATGTAATCACCAATTGTGAATGACAAACAGGGCTGGCCATTCTATTGTGGTGGGCAGATGCACTCGGAACACCCCTGTGTTACCTGCAAGCAACATGTTTGTGGGAAGTGTTGCAAGCAAGTGAATGTGACGAAGATTTGTCTCGAACAAGGGATAACAGCTAAATGAAATCCAACTGATGCCATTGCGTGAAGATGCACACCGTACTGTAAGGCAAGCATAAGCGAGGCCATGAATAATGTCTCCAATAACTGACAATAAGGGACTATTTTTGACTGCTGTCACATCAACACTTACAGTGCTGGGAAAAAGGTTCTCTACTTTTGCATATTTTTGATACTGAATGTTATCAGATCTTTGACCAAAACCTAATATTATATAAATGAAACCCGAGTGAACAAATAACAAAATAATTACATACTTGTTTAATTTATTTCATAAACCAAGTTATGCAACACCCAATGCCCCTGTGTGAAAATGTTTTTGGACGAGATGGGTCCCATTATGCCTGGCGAAAACCAAACACTATTTTCCACAGTAAGAACCTAATACCAACAGTCTAGCATCGTGGTGGTAGTGTGATGGTTTGGGGACGCTTTGCTGCCTCAGGACCTGGCTGGGTTTTCTGTGCATTGGCAAGACAGAACAGCTACTTCCGGTAAGAAGAGGGGTGGTGGTCTGTGTCTGTTTGTCAATAACAGCTGGTGCCCGATCTCTAATATTAAGGAAGTCTCAAGGTTTTGCTCGCCTGAGGTAGAGTACCTCAAAATAAACTGTAGATCACTCTATCTACTGTACCTAGAGAGGTTTCATCTATATTATTTGTAGCTGTCTATTTACCACCACAAACCGATGCTGGCACTAAGACCACACTCACCAAGCTGTATAAGGCCATAAGCAAACAAGAAAGCAGAAGCGGCACTCCTATTGGCCAGGGACTTTAATGCAGGAAAACTTAAATCCATTTGACCTAATTTCTACCAGCATATCATATGTGCAACCAGAGAAAAAAAACCTCTAGACCACCTTTACTCCACACACAAAGATGCGTACAAAACTCTCCCTCGCCCTCCATTTGGCAAATCATACCATAATTCTATCCTCCTTATTCCTACTTACTAGCAGAAACTAAAGCAGGATGTACTTGCTCAATACGGAAGTGGTCAGATGACACAGATGCTAAGCTACAGGACTGTTTTGCTAACACAGACTGGAATATGTTCCGGGATTCATCCAATGGCATTGGGGAGTATACCACCTCAGTCAACCGCTTCATCAATAAGTGCATCAATGACATCATCCCCACAGTGAGCAAGGGTACATATCCCAAACAGAAGCTATGGATTTACAGGCAACATCTGCACCGAGCTAAAGACTAGAGCTGCTGCTTTCAAGGAGTGGGACACTATTCCAGATGCTTCTAAGAAATCCCGCTATGCCCTCAGACGAACCATCAAAAAGGCAAAGCGTCAATACAGCACTAAGATTGAATCCTACTACACTGCTCTGACGGTCATCAGATGTGGGAGGGATTGCAAACTATTACGGACTACAAAGGGAAACCCAGCCGCGAGCTACCAAGTGACACGACCCTACCAGAAGAGCTAAGTGCTTTTTATGCTCACTTCGAGGCAAATAACACTGAAGCATGCATGAGAGCACCAGCTGTTCTGGACAACTGTGTGATCATTTTCTCCATAGCCGATGTGTGTAAGTATTCACAAGGCCGCGGGACCAGACAAATTACCAGGACATGTACTCAGAGCATGCACGGACCAACTGGCAAGTGTCTTCACTGACATTTTCAACCTCTCCCTGACTGTGTCTGTAATACCTGTAAGACCACCATAGTCACTTGTGCCCAAGAACGCCAAGGTAACCTGCCTAAATGACTACAGCCCCGTAGCACTCACGTCTGTAGCCATTAAGTGCTTGAAAGGCTGGTCATGGCTCACATCAACACCATCATTCCAGAAACCCTAGACCCACTCCAATTCGCATAACGCCCCTGCAGATCCACAGATGACGCAATCTCAATTGCACTCCACACTGCCCTTTCCCACCTGGACAAAAGGAACACTTATTTGAGAATGCTGTTCATTGACTACAGCTCAGCGTTCCACACCATATTGCCCACAAAGCTCATCACTAAGCTAAGGACCCTGGGACTAAACACCTCCCTCTGCAACTGGATCCTGGACTTCCTGACAGACCACCCCCAGGAGGTAAGGGTAGGCAACAATACATATGCCACATTGATCCTCAACATGGGGGCCCCTCAGTGGTGCGTGCTTAGGCCCCTCCTGTACTCCCTGTTCACCCACGACTGTGTGGCCAAGCATGACTCCAATGCCATCATTTAGTTTGCTGACGACACACCGATGGTAGGCCTGATCACCGACAATGATGAGACAGCCTATAGGGAGGAGGTCAGAGACCTGGCAGTGTGGTGCCAGAATAACAACCTTTCCCTCAACGTGAGCAAGACCGTAAGATGCTGACCAAACCGGACGGCATCTGCGTCTACGTGCTCATGCACCATCGCTCGCACGTTGATTTTCTTCACCCACACCAGAAGATATCAGGACACGCAGGTTGAAATATCAAACAAACTCTGAACCAATTATATTAATTTTGGGACAGGTCAAAAAGCATTAAACATGTATGGCAATTTAGCTAGCTTGTTGCTAGCTAATTTGTCCTGGTATATAAACATTGGCTTGTTATTTTACCTGAAATGCACAAGGACCTCTACTCCAACAATGAATCCACAGATGAAACCAAATTAGTTTCTCGTCATCTATTCTCCTTCCTTCAGTCGTCTTTTTTTTCTTTGGACTTCATGTGGCGGTTGGCAACCAACTTTACAGCATTACTACAACCGACCGGAGTGTGGACCTTAGTTCATTTTTTAATCACCCACGTGGGTATATGCTCCTAAAAACCAATGAGGAGATTTTTATTTAAATGTATTTTGCAACGCTCGCACACACGACGCAAGTGGTGTGGTCAGCATGTAAGGCGCTACAGAGGGTACTGCATACGGCCAAGTAAATCACTGGGGCCAAGCTTCCTGCCATCCAGGACCTCTATACCAGAGCGCCAAGTCTAGTTTCAAAAGGCTCCTTGTGTCACGCCCTGGTCTAAGTATTTTGTGTTTTTCTTCATGTATTGGGTCAGGCCAGGGTGTGGCATGGGTTTTTGTATGTGGTGTGTATGTATGGGGATTGTAGCTAGTGGGGTGTTCTAGCTAAGTCTATGGCTGTCTGAAGTGGTTCTCAATCAGAGGCAGGTGTTTATCGTTGTCTCTGATTGGGAACCATATTTAGGCAGCCATATTCTTTGAGTTTTTCGTGGTTGATTGTCCTATGTGTCGTTGTTCCTGGCTATGCGTTAGTTTTCACTAGTATAGGCTGTTTCGGTTTTCGTTACGTTTATTGTTTTGTATTGTTTGTATTTAGATTCGTGTTTCGTTTGTGGAATAAACATGGATCGCAATCTACACGCTGCATTTTGGTCCGACTCTCCTTCACACCTAGAAAACCGTTACACCTTGAACTTCTTCGGGATCGGTGTCCCATCCACGGGACGATTGAGCTAATATAGGTTAATGCGATTAGCATGAGGTTGTAAGCAAAAATAACATTTCCCAGGACATAAACATATCTGATGTTGGCAGAAAGCTTAAATTCTTGTTAATCTAACTGCACTGTCCAATACAATAGCTATTACAGTGAAAGAATACCTATATGCTATTGTTTGAGGAGAGTGTACAATTTTGAACACGAAAATGTATTAATAAACAAATTAAGCACATTTGGGCAGTCTTGATACAACATTTTGAACAGAAATGCAATGGTTCATTGGATCAGAAATCCAAGATGGCGTAGCAGTCAGATGTCGTTTGTCCTCGTCTTCTCGTGTCCCGTGTAAAATACATTTTTATATATTTTTCTTCCCATATCTTTTTATACATTTTTTTCTAAAACTCAACTTCAACTTCAAAACTTCACTCTCCTGCAACCCGCAGCACCCAATGTGGTGCGGATCTGTTTTTTTTTTCTAAAGTATTATTCACCTCGAATCCGGAATCCCCCCCAACAGAAGCTAGCCAGCTCACTAGCTACTAGCTAATAGTCAGCTAACCACTGCTAGCGGTCATCAGCTAACCTTTAGCCCGGAAAGCTCTCACCAGTTTCTACAACGCGACTCAAACCAGAGCATACTGGACCTATTTTCTCTCCATATCCCAGGATTCCTACCACAAGCTCTGAACATTTTCACCTGGATCCTCGCAGCTAGCTAGCTGCTATCTGAGTACTGGCTAATGTCGGTCCCGGAGCAAGCACTAATTAGCCTGAAGCTAGCCCATGCTAGGCCTTTTCTCCCGGCTAGCTAAAGACGTCCATCAGCCACTCCTGGGCTACAATACCCGGACCCCTTCTACTGCCAGTACGGGGCACGGAAACCTGCCGATCCTTTACAACTGGACTATGACGTAATCTGCTCGAGAGGGTACTCAACTGGCCTCTACATCGCAACCACCCCTGAATGACCATCTGCTAGCCGCGGCCTGCTAGCTGCTAGCTGTCTAGAGCATATTGGACTGTAAATCCTTCGTCCAATTTCTTTGGCCACTATACCTATTTTGCCAATTGGACTTGGACTCCCCTGCTACTCGGAACCCTACTAATCCATCAAGACTGGTCTATCGACGTCACCGTATGCGGATTCCAAAACAGACTTTAGTCCGTCGAGACGTCCATCTAAGGCCCTCCTGCTAGCTTGCTAGCCTCAGTCTGCTAGCTTGCTAGCCCCGGCCTGCTAGCTGTCTGGATCGCCGTATCTCCAACCAGCCCAACCACTCACTGGACCCCTATTGATCACCCAGCTATGCATGCCTCTCCCTAATATCAATATGCCTTGTCCATTACTGTCCTGGTTAGTGATTATTGTCTTATTTCACTGTAGAGCCTATAGCCCTGTTCAATATGCCTTAACCTACCATTTAGTTCCACCTCCCACATATGCGGTGACATCATCTGGTTTAAACGTCTCTAGAGACAATATCTCTCTCATCACTACTAAATGCCTAGGATTACCTCCAATGCACTCACATCCTACCATACCTCTGTCTGTACATTATGCCTTGAATCTATTCTCTCACGTCCAGAAACCTGCTCCTTTTACGCTTTGCTCTGAACGCACTAAACAACCAGTCCTGATAGGCTTTAGCTACTCCTACTCCTCCTCTGTTCCTCTGGTGATGTAGAGGTTAATCCAGGCCCTGCAGTGCCTAGCTCCATTCCTACTCCCCAGGTGCTCTCATTTGTTGACTTCTGTAACCGTAAAAGCCTTGGTTTCATGCATGTTAACATTAGAAGCCTCCTCCCTAAGTTTGTTTTATTCACTGCTTTAGCACACTCTGCCAACCCGGATGTCCCAGCCATGTCTGAATCCTGGCTTAGGAAGTCCACCAAAAACACTGAAATTTCCATCCCTAACTATAACATTTTACGACAAGATAGAACTGCCAAAGGGGGCGGTGTTGCAAACTACTGCAGAGATAGCCTGCAGAGTTCTGTCTTACTATCCAGGTCTGTACCCAAACAATTCGAACATCTACTTTTAAAAATCCATCTTTCCAGAAACAAGTCTCTTACTGTTGCCGCTTGCTATAGACCACCCTCTGCATCCAGCTGTGCCCTGGACGCCATAGATTAATTGATTGCCCCTGTCATGTCTTTGGCTATGCCGGATTAAGGGATATGCCATGCTATTCTATAAAATCATTTCTCTGTAATTAATATTACCTGATTAAGCTAATTAGGTAAATGTAATTAACCAGAAAGTCGGGGCACCACAAACAAATGTTTAATGAGCTGTTATCTTCCAAATAAACTCTTAAAGACCTAGTAATCTTTTACATCTGTCACGATCGTCGTAAGAAGCGGACCAAAGCACAGCGTGGTTTGAATACATTCTTCTATATTTAATGAAGAACATGAAGAACACTTAAACAAAAAACAACAAAACGAATAAGACGAACGTGACCGCTATATAAACACTGTGCTAACATGCAACATAACATAGACAATCACCCACAATGACAAAACAGGCTACCTAAATATGGTTCCCAATCAGAGACAACGACTAACACCTGCCTCTGATTGAGAACCATATCAGGCCAAACACAGAAACAGACTAACTAGACCTACAACATAGAATGCCCACTCAGATCACACCCTGACCAAACAAAACCTAGAAACATACAAAGCAAACTATGGTCAGGGCGTGACAGTGAAGGGTAGCTCAGGAGTGAGGGGCAGCTCCGGACTGAAGGGCAGCTCCGGACTGGCTGACGGCTCTGGCAGCTCCTGACTGGCTGACGGCTCTGGCAGCACCTGGCTGGTTGACGACTCTGGCAGCTCCTGGCTGGCTGGCGGCTCTGGCAGGCCCTGGCTGACTGACGGCTCTGGCAGCTCCTGGCTGACTGACGGCTCTGGCAGCTCCTGGCTGACTGACGGCTCAGGACATACTGGCGGCTCCTCCCCCCAATAATGTTTTGGGGCTGCCTCTCGTGCTTCGTACCGCGCCGCCTTGCTGACTCCATTCGCCGGTATCCCTCCTCACACTGCTCCAGTGAATCCCAGGCGGGCTCCGGCACTCTCCCTGGGTCGACCGCCCACCTGTCTATCTCCTCCCAAGTAGTGACACAGTCCAGATCTCGCTCCCATGTCCAGAAATCCTGACATCACTGCCTCTCCTGCTGCTGCCCGTTACCACGCCGCTTAGTCCCTTTGTGGTGGGTGATTCTGTCAGAGATTGAGAGCAGAGTCAGGCGCAGGATGGTTTGAATACATTCTTCTATATTTAATAAAGAACACGAGGAACCCTTAAACAAAAAACAACAAAATGAATAAGACGAACGTGACCGCTATATAAACACTGTGCTAACATGCAACATAACATAGACAATCACCCACAATGACAGGCTACCTAAATATGGTTCCCAATCAGAGACAACGACTAACACCTGCCTCTGATTGAGAACCATATTAGGCCAAACACAGAAGCATACAAACTAGACCTACAACACAGAATGCCAACTCAGATCACACCCTGACCAAACAAAACCTAGAAACATACAAAGCAAACTATGGTCAGGGCGTGACAACATCAGTAGCAGTCAACATTTAATCGTCACTTCACGAACCCTGGCTAACAAGTTGAATCAGCAATACAAAATTTGGTTTAATTATTTATTTACTAAATACCTAAATAATCACACAGAATTACATCTACACAGAATGAATCATAGTGCAGTAGAATCGAACAACCCCCGTGAAATGCAACTTTTCAGATAAGTTAAGAACAAATATACACAGGCAGTTAGGAAAGCTAAGGCTAGCTTTTTCAAGCAGAAATTTGCATCCTGTAGCACAAACTCAAAAAAGTTCTGGGACACTGTGAAGTCCATGGAGAATAAGAGCACCTCCTCCCAGCTGCCCACTGCACTGAGGCTAGGAAACAGTGCCACCACCGATAAATCCACTATAATTGAGAACATCAACAAGCATTTTTCTACAGTTGGCCATGCTTTCCACCTGGCTACCCCTAAACCAGTCAATAGCCCTGCGCTCCCCACAGCAACTCGCCCAAACCTCCCCCACTTCTCCTTCACCCAAATCCAGATAGCTGATGTTTTGAAAGAGCAGCAAAGTCTGGACCCCTACAAATCCTCCGTGCTAGACAATCTGGACCTTCTCTTTCTAAAATGATCTGCAGAAATTATTGCAACCCCTATTACTAGCCTGTTCAACCTCTCTTTCGTATTGTCTGAGATTCCCATAGATTGGAAAGCTGCCGCGGTTATCCCCCTCTTCAAATGGGGATACACTCTAGACCCAAACTGCTACAGACCTATATCTATTCTACCCTGCCTTTCTAAGGTCTTCGTAAACCAAGTTAACAAACAGATTACCGGCCATTTCGAATCCCACCGTACCTTCTCCGCTATGCAATCTGGTTTCAGAGCTGGTAATGGGTGCACCTCTACCACGCTCAAGGTCCTAAACAATATCATAACCACGATCGATAAGAGACATTACTGTGCATCCGTATTCATCGACCTGGCTAAGGCTTTCGACTCTGTCAATCACAACATTCTCAGACTCAACAGCCTTGGTTTCTCAAATTATTGCCTCACCTGGTTCACCAACTACTTCTCTGATAGAGTTCAGTGTATCAAATTGGAGGGCCTGTTGTCTGAACCTCTGGCAGTCTCTATGGGGGTGCCACAGGGTTCAATTCTCAGGCCGACTCTCTTCTCTGTATACATCAATGATGTCGCTCTTGCTGCTGATGATTCTTTGATCCACCTCTATGCAGATTACACCATTCTGTATACCTCTGGCCCTTCGTTGGATACTGTGTTAACTAACCTCCAGATGAGCTTCAATGCCATACAACTCTCCTTCCGTGGCCTCCAACTGCTCTTAAATGCAAGTAAAACTAAATGCATGCTCTTCAACCAATCGCTGCCCGCACCTGCCCGCCCGTCCAGCATCACTACCTTGGACGGTTCTGACTTAGAATATGTGGACAACTACAAATACCTAGGTGTCTGGTTAGACTGTAAACTCAAATTCCAGACTCACATTAAACAACTCCAATCCAAAATTAAATCTAGAATCGGCTTCCTATTTCGCAACAAAGCATCCTTCACTCATGCTGCCAAACATATCCTCGTAAAACTGACCATCCTACCGACCCTCGACTTCGGCAATGTCATTTACAAAATAGCTTTCAACACTCTAGTCAACAAATTGGATGTAGTCTATCACAGTGCCATCTGTTTTGTCACCAAAGCCCCATAAACTACCCACCACTGCAACCTGTACGCTCTCGTTGGCTGGCCCTTGCTTCATACTCGTCGTCAAACCCACTGGCTCCAGGTCATCTACAAGTCTCTGATAGGTAAAGCCCCACCTTATCTCAGCTCACTGTTCACCATAGCAGCACCCACCCATAGCACGCGCTCCAGCAGGTATATCTCACTGGTCACCCCAGAAGCCAATTCTTCCTTTGGCCACCTCTCCTTACAGTTCTCTGTTGCCAATGACTGGAACAAACATCAAAAATCACTAAAGCTGGAGACTCTTACCTCCCTCACTAGCTTTAAGCACCAGCTGTCAGACCAGCTCATATATCACTGCAGCTGTACATAGCTCATCTGTAAATAGCCCATCCAATCTACCTCATCCCCATACTGTATTTATTTATTTATCTTGCTCCTTTGCACCCCAGTATCTCTACTTGCACATTCATCTTCTGCACATTCTACCATTCCAGTGTTTAATTACTATATTGAAATTACTTTTAAAAAATGACTATTTATTGCCTATAAATTTTTACTACTGTATTATTGATTGTATGTTTGTTTATTCCATGTGTAACTCTGTGATGTATGTGTCAAACTGCTTTGCTTAATCTTGGCCAGGTCGCAGTTGCAAATGAGAACTTGTTCTTAATTAGCTACCTGGTTAAATAAAGGTGAGATCAAATAAAAACAATTAAATCAGTCTAAAACTTTGCGCATACACTGCTGCAATCTAATGGCCAAAATCTAAATTTCACCTGGGCTGGAATAATACATTATGGCCTTTCTCTTGCATTTCAAAGATGTTGGTTTTTTCTTTTTATTATCTTTTACTAGATCGATTGTGTTATATTCTCCTACATTCCTTTCACATTTCCACAAACGTCAACATTTTTCCTTTCAAATGGTTCTAAGAATATGCATAGCCTTACTTCAGGGCCTGAGCTACAGGCAGTTAGATTTGGGTATGTCATTTTAGGCGAAAATTGAAAAAAAGGTGCGGATCCTTAAGAGGTTTTAACAGCTTCTACTCCCAAGCCATAAGACTGCTGAACAATTAATCAAATGGCTACCCGGACTATTTGCATTGACCCCTCCCCACCCGTTTTTTGACCCTACTGCTACTCGCTGTTCTACTATCTATGCATAGTCACTTTACCCCTTCCGACATGTACATATTACCTCGACTAACCTATAACCCCCCACATTGACTCGGTACCAGTCCCCCATGTATATAGCCTCGTTATTGATATTTTATTGTGTTACTTTTTTAAACTTTAATTTGTTTAGTAAACATTTCTTAACTCTTATTTTCTTAAAATTGCATTGTTGGTTAAGGGCTTGTAAGAAAGCATTTCATGGTAAGGTCTACTACATCTGTTGTATTTGGCACATGTGACAATAACATTTGATTTGATTTCATTTGATGCCAATTGAGATGTTGTGGCTGGATGTGAAACGGGCAGTTCATGCTTGAAAACCAACAAATGTCGCTGAGTTAAAGCAGTTATGCATGCAAGAGTGGGCCAGAATTCCTCCACAGCGATGTGAGAGATTGATCAACAACTACAGGAAGCATTTGGTTGCAGTCATTGCGGATAAAGGTGGCACAACCAATTATTGAGTGTAAGGGGACAATTACTTTTCAAACAAGGGTATTGGGCTTTGCAAAACTTTGTTAATTAATTAAATAAATAAGTATCAATTTATCTAATATTAGGTTTTGGTTGAAGATCTGATAACATTCAGTATAGAAAATGGGCTAAAATAAAAGGGGCAAATACTTTTTCACGGCACTGTGAAAAACTTTCTGCCCTGGACCTTAAGCTGCATCCCTGCGCCTTCTTCTCCCACCGCCTCAACGCAACAGAGAGGAACTACGATGCGGGGAATTGAGAGCTTCTCAAAGTGAAGATGGCGTTGGAGGAATGGAGGCACTGGCTGGAAGGGACGGAACATTCGTTCATTGTGCGAACCGACGACAAAAACCTGGAGTATCTCCGCACCGCCTAGCGCCTCAAATCCAGGCAAGCAAGACGGGCCCTGCTGTTTACCCGGTTCAACTTTTCCCTCTCTTACCGGCCAGAGTCCAAGAACGTCAAGCCGGACACCCTGTCTCGCCGCTATAGCCCCACAGTTACCACCCCAGAGCCTGAGACCATCCTTCCCACCTCGTGCCTGATGACGGCACTCAGCTGGGGTATAGGGAAACAGGTCAGGGAGGCGCAGCAGTCCCAGCCGAACCCTGTGGGGGGCCTAGATAACCAGATGTCTGTGCCTGATGCTGTCCGCTCTGCGGTCCTGGAGTGGGCCCATTCCTCTAGGCTTGCCTTCCACCCGGGCTCCCGTCAGACCCTAGGCCTTCGTGCGACAATGCTTTTGGTGGCCTATCATGGTTCCGGATGTCGCCGTTCTTGGTGCCGCCTGCACAGTCTGTGCTCAGAACAAGACTCCTCGGCAAGCTCCGGCTGGTTTTCTGCAACCACTGCCTGACCCTCACCATTCCTGGTCCCACATATCCTTGGATTTCGTCACGGGTCTTCCCCCATCGACCGGTTTTCCAAGGCTGCTCACTTCATTCCTCTCCAAAACTACCCTCGGCCAAGGAGAGAACCCAGCTCATGGTGCAGCACATCTTCCGGATCCATGGACTGCCCGTGGACATGGTCTGCGACCGGGGCCCTCAGTTCTGGAAGGCGTTCTGCACGCTCATTGGGTCGTCAGCCAGCCTGTCCTCTGGGTTCCACCCACAGTCGTCCAATGGCCAGTCAGAGCAGGCCAACCAGGACCTCGAGACTAGCCTGCGTTGCCTGGTCTCCGCCAACCCCACCATCTGGAGCCAGCAGCTTGTGTGGGTGGAACACACCCTTCCCTGCTCTTCCAAGGCCCTATCGCCATTTTATTGTTCCCTGGGGTATCAGGCCGCTCTTCCCCAGGCAGGGAAAAGCGGTCGGCATACCTTCTGCCCAGATGTTTGCCCGCCGCTGTCGTCGTACCTGGAGGAGAGCCCGGTCGGCCCTCCTCAAGACCACCTCTAGGTATCAACGACAAGCGGATCGCCATCGGATCCAGGCTACCCAGTATCATCTCGGGCAGAAGGTATGGCTATCCACCTGGGATCTGCCCCTCCGGGTGGAATGGCCTCCACAATCACCCAAACTCAACCAAATTGAGATGGTTTGGGATGAGTTGGACTGCAGAGTGAAGGAAAAGCAGCCAACAAGTGCTCAGCATATGTGGGAAATCCTTCAAGACTGTTGGAAAAGCATTCCAGGTGAAGCTAGTTGAGAGAATGCCAGGAGTGTGCAAAGCTGTCATCAAGGCAAAGTGTGGCTACTTTGAAGATTGTAACATCTCAAATATATTTTGATATGTTTCACACTTTTTGGTTACTACATGATTCCATATGTGTTTTTCCATAGTTTTGATGTCTTCACTTTCATTCTATAATGTAGAAAACAGTAAAAATACAGAAAAACCCTTGAATGAGTAGGTGTATCCAAACTTTTGACTGGTACTGTATATATATATATATATATATATATATATATATATATATATATATATATATATATATATATATATACACTGCTCAAAAAAATAAAGGGAACACTAAAAAAACACATCCTAGATCTGAATGAATGAAATATTCTTATTAAATACTTTTTTCTTTACATAGTTGAATGTGCTGACAACAAAATCACAGAAAAAGTATCAATGGAAATCAAATGTATCAACCCATGGAGGTCTGGATTTGGAGTCACACTCAAAATTAAAATGGAAAACCACACTACAGGCTGATCCAACTTTGATGTCATGTCCTTAAAACAAGTCAAAATGAGGCTCAGTAGTGTGTGTGGCCTCCACGTGCCTGTATGACCTCCCTACAATGTCTGGGCATGCTCCTGATGAGGTGGCGGATGGTCTCCTGAGGGATCTCCTCCCAGACTTTGACTAAAGCATCCGCCAACTCCTGGACAGTCTGTGGTGCAACGTGGCGTTGGTGGATGGAGCGAGACATGATGTCCCAGATGTGCTCAATTGGATTCAGGTCTGGGGAACGGGCGGGCCAGTCAATAGCAGCAATGCCTTCCTCTTGCAGGAACTGCTGACACACTCCAGCCACATGAGGTCTAGCATTGTCTTGCATTAGGAGGAACCCAGGGCCAACCACACCAGCATATGGTCTCACAAGGGGTCTGAGGATCTCATCTCGGTACCTAATGGCAGTCAGGCTTCCTCTGGCGAGCACATGGAGGGCTGTGCAGCCCCCCAAAGAAATGCCACCCCACACCATAACTGACCCTCCGCCAAACCGGTCATGCTGGAGGATGTTGCAGGCAGCAGAACGTTCTCCACGGCGTCTCCAGACTGTCACGTCTGTCACATGTGCTTTCATCTGTGAAGAGCACAGGGCGCCAGTGGCGAATTTGCCAATCTTGGTGTTCTCTGGCAAATTAAAAACGTCCTGCACGGTGTTGGGCTGTAAGCACAACCCCCACCTGTGGACGTCGGGCCCTCATACCACCCTCATGGAGTCTGTTTCTGACCATTTGAGCAGACACATGCACATTTGTGGCCTGCTGGAGGTAATTTTTCAGTGCCCTGGCAGTGCTCTTCCTGCTACTCCTTGCACAAAGGCGGAGGTAGCGGTCCTGCTGCTGGGTTGTTGCCCTCCTACGGCCTCCTCCACGTCTCCTGATGTACTGGCCTGTCTCCTGGTAGCGCCTCCATGCTCTGGACACTACACTGACAGACACAGCAAACCTTCTTGCCACAGCTCGCATTGATGTTCCATCCTGGATGAGCTGCACTACCTGAGCCACTTGTGTGGGTTGTAGACTCCGTCTCATGCTACCACTAGAGTGAAAGCACCGCCAGCATTCAAAAGTGACCAAAACATCAGCCAGGAAGCATAGGAACTGAGAAGTGGTCTGTGGTCCCCATCTGCAGAACCACTCCTTTACTGGGGGTGTCTTGCTAATTGCCTATAATTTCCACCTGTTGTCTATTCCATTTGCACAACAGCATGTGAAATGTATTGTCAATCAGTGTTGCTTCCTAAGTGGACAGTTTGATTTCACAGAAGTGTGATTGACTTGGAGTTACATTGTGTTGTTTAAGTGTTCCCTTTATTTTTTTGAGCAGTGTAGATAGATAGGTAGATAGAGAGATAGATAGATAGATAGATAGATAGATAGATAGATAGATAGATAGATAGATAGATAGATAGATAGATAGATAGATAGATAGATAGATAGATAGATAGATAGATAGATAGATAGATAGATAGATAGATAGCTAGATAGATAGATAGATAGATAGATATGTCTAAAACAGCATGTACAGCAGAAGGCACATTTATGCTCTAATGGTTTTCCGTCCTTCAACTCAACAACCTTTTAACACTTTTCCCCATGTCAGTTCAACATCACCTGACGCTTTGGGCGTTTCTGTCTGAATAGTGGACTGGAATATGATCTCTTTCCCTTGCCTTCGTTTCTAATATAAGTCTCTCTCATGCAACAAGAAATACCTCACACACACAACTTAGTTTTTCTGGCTCGGGCTGAAAATGTACGGAATGACTAGTATGTCTGCCACCTACAACCACAGAAATGGTTGGATCTCACCTGTCTGAATACCTGTCGTGGTTATCATTTATGTCTAAGGTGTGGCGGGGAGAGTAGATAAAAGCATGTACTATCTGTGATTCACTAGAGTCATCTGATGAGTGTGTTCACCTGTAGTAGGATTATAAGGGGTTTAAGGTTCACGGCTGTCACTCTACAGTATATACAAACTACCTGAGGTTCAGGGAAATAATCTGACAAAAGGGCATTCTCACAGGATTAGAATGGGTGTTGGTGGTCTAAAACGCACACTCCCTTAGTGACAGGAGAGATGGACCCAATGCATACAGTAGGCCTTACTCTAGCCTTTTGAACTCTCTGAACTCTCTGATTTATTGACTAAGTGACTGAAGCTCAACGGTTCATGATGAATTAAGATTGAAAGTTCACACAAGTTAGTTTGCAAAGGTTTGTGGCCCACCAAGTGAAGAAAACAGATGTTTTCTAACCAGGACCCAGTCAGCAGCCGTGAAACGCTGCTACATATGGTTGTCCTGAATATTCATTACCAGTTCAAAAAGACGTCCATTTTCACAATGTGGTATAGCTTCGAAAGTAAGCTATAACAACAACATATTTTACAGCAGAGCCCTGTGGAGCATTGCAGGAGAAGGTAGATAGGTTTTAAATGAGCCATTTGGAAGCTGGGGATAATTCGGTGGCCATGGTAATATGGTAGGCCAGTTTAGGAATTTGGCCCAGACAGACATTATTACCCCTACTCTTAAAAAGTGTGTTTATGAAGTATTGTAAATGTATGTATGTCCCAAACCACCTTCAACCGTATAATAATGGTTTACTGGTTTACAATGGCATGTCAGGTATGTGGAAGCCAAAACGTGACCAGTTACTGAGATAATGCTAAAGAGTTTAACTCCATGGTTTGGATTAATACCATAATAACCTACAAATCAGGGCTCTAGTCTCAGAGGTTGCATAATGATATCATGCTCAGACAAAACCCTCTCGGCTTTAACACAGTACTGTGTGCTACAGTGTGTTTCAAATGACACCTGCAGGTCCCACTGTTGGTTTAATAAAGCTTAAATGCCTAAAGGAATATGTAAAAAAAGAACATATGTCAGTTGTCAGAATTGCTTGTGCTCTTTTGCTGCAGAAAACATGTAGAGCAATGAATTTACTGTAAGAGGAGCAACGGGTTAAAGAGTATGGACTTTAAGGTCTTCAGTAGCACTGTCAAGATCAAGATCAACACTCGATCAGGTTTTTACTTGTTTGTCCCTGCAAATGTCGTGCGACGAAACTGCTTCCTCGGCTTGTGGGAGCAACGCAACGCGGTGTCCTGACTGGAACAGGCTAGGCCGCATTCCCCGTGCGCATTCACTCATAGGTTGTCCCAGGGCACAGACACAGAAGAGCTTGCTGCCTGTATTGTTTTCATCCTGTTAACGACGGCACTATCAATCGCCCATCATCATAGACAGAAAACCATCAACGCCCTCTATACTAGGGGGATAGGCTGCGGGCCAGCGCTGCGTGGGCGGGTGTGTGTGTGATGGCAAGAGCCCTAACAGCCACCTGCTCTAGTTTTCCCTTTGACAAGCTTGTTAGGTCTCACCTGGTTTCACATTTTGGTCTGGTGGATGTGTGGGTCTAACGTTTCTCACCTCTCTCTCGACCCTGTCCGGATGGACTGTCCTAGGACTCTCTCTACTAGTATGCACTTAAGCCAAAACCACAGCACTGGCATGCTCTGAGGGAAACACTTCAATTTGAACCAAGAAATGTGATCACATTACTCCAGTGCTAGCCTCCCTACACTGGCCTCCTGTTAAGGCAAGGGCTGATTTGAAGGTTTTACTGCTACCCTACATAAGCATTACATGGGCTTGCGCCTACCTATCTTTCCGATTTGGCCCTGCCGTACATACCTACACGTACGCTACGGTCGCAATACACAGGTCTCCTAACTGTCCATAGAATTTCTAAGCATCCAGCTGGAGGCAGGGCTTTCTCCTATAGAGCTCCATTTTTATGGAATGTTCTGCCTACCCATGTGAGAGACGCAGACTCAGTCTCAACCTTTAAGTCTTTACTGAAGACTCATCTCTTCAGTAGGTCATATGATTGAGTGTAGTCTGGCCCAAGAGTGTGAAGGTGAACGGAAAGGCTCCGGAGCAACAAACCACCCTTGCTGTCTCTGCCTGGCCGGTTCCCCTCTTTCCACTGGGATTCTCTGCCTCTAACCCTATTACAGGGGCTGAGTCACTGGTTTACTGGTGCTCCTCCATGTCGTCCCTAACAGGGGTGCGCCACTTGAGTGGGTTGAGTCGCTGACGTGGTCTTCCTATCTGGGTTGGCGCCCCCCCTTGGGTTGTGTCGTGGCGGAGATCTTTGTGGGCTGTACTCGACCTTGTCTCAGGATGGTAAGTTGGTGGTTGAAGATATCCCTCTAGTGGTGTGGGGACTGTGCTTTGGCAAAGTGGATGGGGTTATATCCTGCCTGTTTGGCCCTGTCTGGGGGTATCATCGGATGTGGCCACAGTGTCTCCCGACCCCTCCTGTCTCAGCCTCCAGTATTTATGCTGCAGTAGTTTATGTGTCGGGGGTTAGGGACAGTCAGTTATATCTGGAGTATTTCTCCTGTCTTATCCGGTGTCCTGTGTGAATTTAAGTATGCTCTCTCTAATTCTCTCTTTCTCTCTTCCTTTCTTTCTCTCTCTCGGAGGACCTGAGCCCTAGGACCATGCCTCAGGACTACCTGGCATGATGACTCCTTGCTGTCCCCAGTCCACCTGGCCGTGCTGCTGCTCCGGTTTCAACTGTTCTGCCTGCGGCTATGGAACCCTGACCTGTTCACCGGACGTTCTATCTGTCCCAGACCTGCTGTTTTCAACTCTCTAGAGACAGCAGGAGCGGTAGAGATACTCTCAATGATCGGCTATGAAAAGCCAACTGACATTTACTCCTGAGGTGCTGACTTGTTGCACCCTCGACAACTACTGTGATTATTATTATTTGACCATGCTGGTCAATTATGAACATTTGAACATCTTGGCCATGTTCTGTTATAATCTCCACCTGGCACAGCCAGAAGAGGACTGGCCACCCCTCATAGCCTGGTTCCTCTCTAGGTTTCTTCCTAGGTTTTGGCCTTTCTAGGTAGTTTTTCCTAGTCACCGTGCTTCTACACCTGCATTGCTTGCTGTTTGGGGTTTTAGGCTGGGTTTCTGTACAGCACTTTGAGATATCAGCTGATGTAAGAAGTGCTATGTAAATACATTTGATTTGATTCAAGGAGAGAACATTATTTTTGCCCATGAAGTGTTTCCATGGTGATATTGTACTCTAGACTCTAGACAGACGCAGTGTTTGTAGCAGGTTTATGTGTGACCTCATATTAATGATCCCTAGTGCAAAGGACTGGAAAGGACTTGAAAGTGCCTACTCCAAGAGAGAGAGAGAGAGAGAGAGAGAGAGAGAGAGACGAATAGAGATGACTATGAGTTGTGTTACCTTGACTCACATTCCAAACACCATGTCAGAGTGGCTTAAACGGGATGTTTTATTGTGCTTTTTCCGTCAGACGTTCACTGGCTTCTTTAGATGCCGCACCCACACCTTAACTACCTCAACCATGCGTCTTATCTTATTACCTCACCTGACTTAAAGCTTGTATGACGTATGTGCTGGTGCCAAAATGTCTAAGATCTTGGTTAGATTAATTGATAATGGAAATAACACCCTCACATTACTTGAGGTAAGTCATAAAAAAAAGTAAGCGAAAGACTGAAAGAAAGCGTGGTGGTTGCCATGACGACTCAACACACATTTGGTATCTCCTATACAAGTAGAACATTGTTGTCAACTTCAAGAGGATGAAAAAGTCGTGACCTGCGAGAATGTCTGGTAAATGATCTCACTTGCCCCCCCAGACTGACAAACACACACACACGCACGCACACACACACACACACACGCACACGCACACACACACACTCACTCACTCACTCACTCACAAAACAGGCCAATGAGAGGGTAGTGGTAGTCAAGGGAGGAATTGAGCAACCCATGTGACACAGCACAAAGTTCAGTGTTTATTACAGGCTGTTGATCTGATGAGTCAGTGGATAGACATTCGTTTCTCACTATTAATTATTGGTAGATACTAGATATGTTGTTTACACACACACACACACAACTGCAAACAAACACACACATACGCAAACAGACACAAACAGACACACACTCACACAAACAGAGAGTGTTGTCGCAGTGTGTGCCTGAACTTTCCCTCCACACAGGGCTCAGTAATCCTGGATCAGAGAACACAAAGGGCCTCAGAGCGCTGGTGATGTAAGCAACAGTGTGTCCAGCAAGTGAGCGCTTTGCTTTACCCCAGCACTCACACCTACAGCACTGCTGCAGGCTGTATTCGTGGGGGGAAAGAACAGGGACAGTACCACTGGCCCTGTCATGGCTGACCCCATGATAGCTGGCACATAGTTGGTGCGAGAGCAATAGCGAGACTAGCCCTAACCCTACCATTCCTATCTGATCTGTCACAGACAGGGGACCGTCTCTGACCTGGGACCCAGTGGGAAAGTGAAAGTTGTTGAAGCAGTGGAGAAGAATGTGGTCCAGCTCCGTCTGGGAGGGGAGGATCAGGAGCAGCTCGCTGCAGTGACCAGGAGCTACTGAGACTGGTGCTTAACTTACCACTGCCAACACACGGTGCTGCCTAGCCTAGAGAGATAGAGAGAGAGAGGGGGGGGGGGGGGGGAGGGAGAGAGAGAGAGAAAGGGACGCCACATTGCCTCACGGGTGAGTATTGCTGGGTAAATATTTACCCAGTAACCACCTCATGGGTCCGTAATCTCACCAGTATCGGTGGCAGGCAGGGTACCGCCTGCCAGCGTTGCAAGTGGGTAGAAGTGACTGTGGTGTGGACATATGCTGCAATAGTAGTGAAAGAGTTTTTGGATAGCATAAGTAGTTACCGTACGTTTGGGTTGACACTTTTTATCAGACACTCTCCTGAGTTGGCGAGCCTGTAAGTGTTTGATAGCACCCCTGAGAGGATTCTGTGTTTTTCTTTTGGGTGTACACTGCATAGGAGCACCATGGATTTGCTGCAGGACTCTCGGTGGACAATGCAGGGCCTCAACAGCCGTCTGAAGGGCTTCCTGGAGCAGGTAAACAAGCTGCAAGAGGCAAACTGGCATCTGGAGGGCCAGATTGCATACTGGGGCCTAAAGAACGCCCCGCACCTCCAGGAATGGACCCAGCAGGAAAGGACTGTGGATGATCTCCGTGCCCAGGTGAGACTGGCATCTATTACCTTTTTAACTGGTCCAAACATTGAGCCCTGAGGGACCCCAACTCATTAGACAGTGTTTTTTCTTTTGTCCACTGACAGTAACTTTATTTGCGAGTGATTATGCTGAGGTACTGTAATGCCTAGATTTGTTTGAGCAGCTGTGTTCTAGCCATACAGTAGCTATTAGGACTGACTTGGACTAACTTGTATTGTATATTCTCCGTATAATTTTTTACCAGAGTAGAGCAAAGCAGATGATATGTGTTTTCTTGCGTGCAGGGTTTTGGCTTTGAGACAGATACAGCACTGACTGAGCAAACCAGTTAGATTTTCAGTCCTAGCGATGATTACACTTAATAGCAGTCAAATTAAAACAGACATTTGACAAAGTGGTTCCTACCAAGACAATGTCAACTGTTCCAGAGGGTGAGAAGTAGTGTCATACTGTATGTCAGGACATTTGGAAACAAGCCATCACTCCATTGTCACACTCAAGAATGTGGATCCTTTTATTCCTTTAAAGGCCACTGCCCTAGTAGACCATTAACACGGGCTGCTGTAATTGTCAGCTCACTCGCATGAGCTGATTGGAGGTTTTGCAACCGCTCCTTGATTTATTGTCTCTGAATGTGAATGGAGACAAAGGCAAAGAAAGCACCAAGATCTGACCTATTAGTATTGAAGCCAACGGGTGGGTTGACTTTTATGCCCAATTTCACTTTCAGCGAGAGTGTTGCGTAAAATATGAGCGATTGCCAATCCATTGGATCAATATAAAGATCCATCATGCATAGCAGCACTGATACGATATCTGCAGACTTTCCCATGTGAGAACCTGTCATGTACAAATGTACATATGTGGGACATTTCCTCACACTTTCGCCTGAACTAATACCTGGAATGTTGACTTCTATGGAACCCAGGACTCCCTGTAAAACAGTGGCAATTGTTACTGAGTGGACTATCCTGGCTAAATAAATCAAATCAAATGAAAAATGTATGACTTGACATATACGCATAACTGATAATGTTCTTCAAATCATCCTTTGACATGAATTCGTGATTTGCTGTAACAATTGTCTTTGTTATGTGCATCTTCCTCAAGGCCGGTTTCAGTCCTAGACTGCTGTTATTGTTGTGGGTTTAGGTTTTAAGACCTGGCGCCACCCTCGTTCCATTGAGAAGCGTTGAATAACGAGCCATAATAAGGAATTCCTGGTACCAGTGTATATAGCTAAGTTATCATTACTCACTGTGTATTTATTCCCTGTGTTATTATTTTTCTATTTCTCTGTGCGTTGTTGGGAAGGGCCTGAAAGTAAATATTTCACTGTTAGTGTACACCTGTTATTTACAAAACGTGACACATTTCATTTGAAATCAATCAGTTAATGTTCAGTTGAAGAGTGCCCTGTTGGAAGACAAAGTGCTGATATCTGGTTTGTACTCTCTCATGGCTATGAATCAACACAGTCAGAGATGAATAACTGACAGAGCTAAGATACTGGAACGGGTAATTACAATGAAAATATGATGATAATCTTTGAGGCACTTCTGTGAGCAAAAACACAATTGCCCAAGTTATTTCAGGTTTTCCTCCTTCAGTACGGGTGTGTTTGTCTTGAGTAAGCATTGTGATGCTGTGATTGGCAAAGGAAGAGTCAGCATTGAAACTCCAAATGGCCCTAGGTTATACAGTAAACATTTCCATATCAAAGATGCAAGAGATTTTGGATAACATTTGTTTAAGTTTCATGTACTTACATTGCAGTTAACGCCAAACATTTAGGGGTTTTGAGGTCAAGTACTAGAATTACTGTGAGAGGCTCTTTGGCTTTAATATCTGTGCCACGGCTGCTTCAGGCCTTGTCTTAATGAACCCAAATCGTGGGACATCATCATGTAATAAAACTGACTCACTGAGCTGGTGGCAATCTGACAAGTATGAACAGGCAGAATATAATTATGCAGTCTTTTAAATGAATGTGAAGTGGATCTATGGGTATCTGCTAGCATGCTGGTAAATACCCATAGACTTCCAGTCATTGCTCTAACGCTAGTTAGCTTTGGCTCGCAAAACGACCTCTAACTTCCTTCATACTGGACACAGAGACATAACAATGGTATCCACGATTTCATCTGACTCTGGGGAAGTAGATAAAGGGCCTCATTGCCAACAATCCCGAAGTATCCCGAACTTCCGTATCTTATCTCTGTTCCAACTTCCTTTCTTTGATGATATTTCAAAGGCTTCTATCTTCATGCTTGTGCTAGTGTATTAGCCTTGTCCCATGCTCTATGTGCTATAGCCAACTCTTCCATTGGTCAATGTCATGCCACACAGTATGAGACGAGGCTAGTGTAATTCAAGGAAGCGAAACCTTTATTACAGTTGTTCTAAGACTGTGATAAGACTCACCCACATGTTTTCACATTTTTGAGAAAGACCCCGTTTGATGCAGCACCTGGTAATGTGAACTTCCAGTGTTCTGAGGTGTATTCGTATGTGATTTCATGTTTCATCGTGTTTTTTTTCTACCTATTGGGCCAATGACATTACATGGATCAACCAGATTGAACACATTCTGAAATCGATCATGTTTTTCACGCATCGTATTCCCTTCCTTGTTATTTTGTCTTGTGTGTGTTGACTGTGTTTTGGTTCTGTAGGTTGGTAAACTGCTGATGGAGAATGCAGAGCTGGTGCTGCAGTCTGACCACATGATGTCCAGGGCTTCTACCATCCAGGCCAGGTCAGTAGTGTTTGGGACATTCTAGGTGAGGCCTAGAATACTACAGTATACTAATATAGTAAAACATACCCTCATAGTATTTATGTTCATCATATCTAAAGAAAACACAGATATACCATAGCAGTTGTGAACGACTTCTGGAAACAGATGCAAAAATCCATCAAATCCTACACCTACTGTTAGTATAATACTAACAACCAATTTCAGTCTATAACACTTTAAATGCACCTCTTGAATAACAATCAGATATCTTATTTTCCCCTGCAGAGATACTTTATCTCTTCTCTACTGTAGCAGCAGTACAGTCCGCACTTTGTTCTAACTCGGCTAGTTCCCACTCCTGTTCAACAACCTGCATACAAATCGCAGCCTGGCTGTGTTGTGCCTGGTCGGCACTTTCCCATCTGTATTGATGCAGAGTGACACACCGGCCCGTCTGCTACTGCCAGAGACCTGTGTCCCGAATGGCACCCTAATTCTTATTTAGAGCACTACTTTTGACCAGGAACCATCAGGGTACCCATAGGGTGTGGTCAAAATTAGTGCACTAAATAGGGAATAGGGTCCCATTTGGGACTCAGCTGGAGATCCATTAACCCCTGAAGGGCAAGGGAGGGCAACAACATGCAGGCAGCTATGAGCTATGAATACACACCTCCTCTATTTATATACGGTGTCCTACTGGCCTTACCTGGGTCACTGTCATGATGTTGTCTGCAACTCTGTGTCACAAGGTTTATATTGTATTTAAAAAATATGTAGATATTATTTGTGTACTTTTTGACATTTTACTGCATTGTTAGGAGCTAGTAACATAAGAATTTTGCTATAACATCTGCTAAACTGTGTACGCAACCAATAAACTTTGATTTGATGTCTGTGACTGTGACTTTAGCATCTGTTGGGAAGTGAGGACTATTGCAACTACTGAATGACTGCTGCAAGATGTTTTCCCCATAAGGTCTTATACATGATTAGGTTAGATCTGATGAAGGGTCACTAAAACACATGGGAGCATAGATTGCTGTGTGCAGTCTATTTACCTTGACCTGAAAACACTTGTATATCTTAAAACCTTTTACTAGAGTGGGCTATATCAGGGTCACACAGAGTGATTCTTGGTGGTCTTAAACAAATCTACTTTGAAACAAAAGTGTACACCTCACACACATGGTTATAGGCTTAAGAAAAAAGAAAACACCTGTACCATGTCAGATATATGAAATGTATTCAATTTTGAGTTTGCATCCCAATATTACACATTAAGTGCATCACAGAAGACTGAAATATAACAAAACCGTTTGACATACTGTAGAAACTCTGGATTTTCGTCAGTTAAAAAAAAAATTACTTGATTAATTAAGACATTTTGAAAAATATTAATAACATTTCAGCCATGAGACCAACGAGGGTGCTTTGAGTCAGTGACTGAAGGAAAGGGCTAGGCACCTGCTTAGATACAATGGATGTGCGGCTGAAACATTTCCATATACTGTATCACAGTGTTTACCTACAGTACATGCACAGTACGTGTAGCTCTTTCACCACCCATGTAAAGTACCCTGACTAGTTGACCCAGAGTAGGGAACATTCAGTAGCTGTACATTGAAAAACACTTCCCTATGTTACCATCACCACCTCTTGGTAAAATGGAGGCCTATAGCTGCTTTGCATAGACCACTGTGGTCATGGCTAATTACTAGTCAATATCGCCGACTGAAACATGGTAACAGGAACGACCCGTCCAGTAAGAAACACACATTTGTTTTTTCAGTTTTCCCATTTCAAAAAGTTTTAATACATTTTCTATTAAGTGCTCTAATGAACACAACCCAGTTAATAGGATGAGATGTGTTCTGTGTCCTGTCATAGATGTGAGTTGGAAGAGTGGCAGACCAAGTGTCTGGAGCAACAGGTGGCTCTGCTGAGGGAGAACAAGACGAGGGTGGAGCATACCAATGTACAGCTGGAGGCGGAACTACACAACTGCATGACAGAGCTGCAGGACATGCACCAGGACTATGTGGTACGGTCTTGTGCCAGTGTCCGTGCGGTTCCGTACACCTGCATTCGTTCAGTAAAGACATCCGTAAAAAGGTTGAATAAATGTGGCCATGGATGTGTTACTCATTTTAAGGTTGAACGTTACATTAGTTTGTAAGATAGCCTTAACATTAGGCTATTTACTGTAAAAGTAATATTGAATTGTGTTTGGTTGACAGTGCAACAAAATATCAACATTTAAAATAGATGTATCTACTGCTTGGATAGTTCCATCTGAGCCACTGGCTTAATCCCATTCTTCAACTTGAGTTGAGGACATGAATCCAGCATCATTTGTTAACATCTCGCCTATTGTATTTTAAAGATAATATTGACTTGTGTTTGGTTGTTAACGCAACCAAATATCAACATTTGAAGGAGATTTATCTCCTTGGATAGTTCCATCTGTGTCAATGACTTAGTCTGGCTTTAATTGCAGTTTGTCTCCAAATTAATCATTGATATGTTGGATTCATGTCTGCATCTCAACCAAAAATCTAAGTAAAAAAAATAGGACTGAATCAAAACAAACTTTGATTAATGGGCATTTAAATGTTGGTTTGTTTTGGATTCAGTCCTTTGATTTTTGGTTGAGTTGCAGATGTGAATCCAACTTATCAACGATTCATTTGTAGACAAAATGGAATAAAAGTAATTGGCACAGATGGAACTATCCAAGCAGAAGATACATCTCCTTCAAATTTTGATATTTGGTTGTGTTGACTACCAAAAACACTCCAATATCACTAAATATCATTACATTCGAAATCAACCAGAGCTTGAAGCCATTGGCCTATTTTATTGTCTATTTTTAGTTCTGGTTTGAATTAAAACAATAACTATTGATGAATATCATAGCTAAGCAGGGCTGGGCTTGGGAGACCAAACGGTAGCTGTAGATATATACATTCTCCAGGAGGAGGTGCTTCCCAGCCTATAGTATTTTTTTTCTGATCCTGGATATAATGTTGAAGATCTGACATTGTTTTAAAGTTACAAATTCAACATGTTTTATGCAAGGTTTGTCTCCATTGACATTTGGTTACCATGGTTACATAATAATTGAAGTTTCACCCGCAAAACAACATATTACGTTGATTTCTTTTTTCAAATCCAACGTATTTCCCACGTAGATTGCACATCACAACATGTTGAAAAATGACATTGAAACAACGTTGATTCAACCAGTTTGTGCCCAGTGGGAAGTGACTCTGGCAGGGGTTATCCAACTCTGAGTCTTGTTCCAATTAGGAGGAAATTTCTTAACTTTTTACTGATCAGCATCCATTGTGTTTGCACAGTATATTCCACCTTTGATAATTCCCATTGTCTCATTCTTTTTTTAATGTTTATGTGCGGAGGGGAGAGAAAGGTGCGACAAAAAAGAGAGAGGGAAAGAGAGAAGAGAGAAAGAGAGAAGGAAGAGAGAGAGACATTAGAGAGGTGAGAGAAGAGAGAGAGAGAGAGAAAGAGAGGGAGAAGAGAAAGAGAGAAGTGAGAGAGAAAGCAAGAGAAAGAAAAGAGAGCGAGACAGACAGAAGGTGAAACAAGAGAGAAAGAGAGAGAGAAAGACACAAGAAAGCTACTGTAAAGAAAGAACAACGTCTCAGAACACCTTTTCCCTATTAGCTCATTAACCAGAAGAATGCCTGCTCCTGTTTTCTCACACCTCCCCTATTGATCTCAGTGGAAAGGCGTGTTAGGTTTCACACCATCCTTTCCCTTTCAATGCTTTCCTGTCATCCTCCCACCCTTCTCTCTCTCTCTCTCTCTCTCTCTTTCTCTTTTACTAACCCCTTTTTATTCCTGCTGACTAATACTCCCCTTCCCTTCCTCCACTCAGGTCTTTACGTGATCCAGCTTCTCTCTCCCACACACACACACATGCACACGCACGCACGCACACACACTGTCCCAGACTCACAGGCTCAGGCTCAATAACAGACTCTACCCCTCCCCTGCATTGCGTGTGTCTGCTCTCACACTGTTCTCTCTCTCTCGCTCTCTTCCTCTGCCCTCGTTCTCTCTCGGTTCCCTTTTCTCCTTCTCTCTCAGATCCATCACCTCTCGCTGTCACACACACACTCTTGTATACTCTCTTACATTCATATATCTCCCTGTCTCTCTCTCCGTCTTCTCTCTCCCTCTCTCTGGTTGGCTCATTGTGCAGGCAGCCCGTGCTCTGCAGCAGCAGCAGGCCGACTCCTGCGATGCGCTGCTAGTGACGGCCACAGCGTGGGAGGAGGATGGCACAGGGATGGAGCTCTCCCAGCTCCTCGACCGAATCAGGACGCAGTGCGACCGCCTCAGCCTCACCGGCCTAAATCAAGTCCCAGATGACCGACACCCCGGCCTGGCCGCCGGCCCAAATCAAACTCCATGCTCCGCTGCCGGGCCAAGCTGTTTCGGAGCCAGACTCAGACCCCGAGCCCATGGAGGGTCTCTCCCACAGGTACGCAGTGTCCCACTGCCTTCGTCCCTCCCCCTGTCTTTATTTCCTTCCTTCCATCCATCCCTCTCTCTGTCTTTTCTTTCATCCTCCCTTGGCTTCCTGCCACCTAGTCACACCCTGATCATAGCTCTATCTCTGCTGTTTCCAGGCAACGCAGTGATATGTGGTAAGAAGAGTTGGTTGGTTTTTGATTTGTTGTACTGAATTAGTGTCGGAGCTCTGAGGTGGTCTGAGGTCTGAGATGGGTTGTTTACCTCTCTCCCTCTTTCTCTCTCTCCTTCTCTTTCTCTCTCCTTCCCTCTTTATCCTCATCACACCCCTACCCACACAGAAAGGTGCCCCATAGACAATCCATTACCTCCAAAGAAGAGATCAACTTTTACTACGATATTGAAACGCTGCTCCTCTTTAGATATTGATATGTCGTAAACCACAACTGCAGCATTGTAATACATCACTTGTAACGGGCCTCTCTGATCTGCTTACTGCTAAGTCCTTATAAGGCATCAGCTGAGGACAGTATTCTTTTCAGTCTTTGAAATAGGAGCATTAGGATTTCAGTTGAAAAGGATAACTTGCAATTGGCATGTAGCATATGTAGCCACCTTCCATAGCTGTTGGTTTTGACAACATCACATCGGATGGGGACAGTATTTCAGGCTTTGAAATAGTAGCATTTTGATTTCAGGGAATATGATATATTTAGCAAATACTGTATATAGCTTTCTCTCATAGCTATGTTGTTTTCAACAATAATGCAGCCCGTCTAGACAGTTTCGCTTGTTACCCATTTCCGCTCATATTTCAGGTTTTGAAATAGGATCATTTCGGTTTCATTGGAATAGGGGGAGCAGAATGAGTCACTCATCATGGCTGTGTTGTTTCTGTCTGGTCAGTTTCACCGTCTGTGGCACACTGGCTGCATCCAAATTGGCACCTTATTCCTTAGTTAGTGCATTACTTTTGACCAGAGCCCATAGGGCTCCAATAGGGCTCTGGTCTAAAGTAGTGGAATTTTTAGGGAATAGGGATCCATTTGGGATGCAGCCAGTGACTTTGAAGTGACAGGCGTGATTAAGCATCTTGGCCCATGGCTGCAAGCAGGCAGCGACTGATACTTAACCAGCGTCTGCTCTACAGAATGACTTTGTTTGTTGCCTTTTATGTCAGAGTGGACTGGAGTCTGGAGTGGAATACAGCCCTGTTACAGCCTGGTTCCAGATCTGTCGGGGAAGCAGAGTTGGCTAAAGCACAAACAATGCATTCAGAAAGTATTCAAACCCCTTGACTTTTTCCACATTTTCTTACGTTACAGCCTTATTCTAAATTAGATTACTTTTTTTTTTATCCCCCTCAATCTACACACAATACCCCATAATGACAAAGCAAAAACAGGTTTTTTGAAAATGTTACAAATGTATTAAAAATAAAAACAGGAATACCTTTTTTAAATAAGTATTCGGACCCTTTGCTATGAGACTTGAAATTGAGCTCAGGTGCATTTTGTTTCAATTGATCATCCTTGAGATGTTTCTACAACTTGACTGGAGTCCAACTGTGGGACATTCAATTGATTGGACATGATTTGGAAAGGCACATATCTGTCTATATAAGGTCCCACAGTTGACAGTGCATGTCAGAGCAAAACCCAAGCCATGAGGTTGAAAGAATTGTCCATAGAGCTCAGAGACAGGATTGTGTCGAGGCACAGATCTGGGGAAGACACTCCTCGGTAAAAGGCACATGAAAGCCCGCTTGGAGTTTTCCAAAAGGCACCTAAAGGACTCTCAGACCCTGAGAAACAAGAGTATCTGGTCTGATGTAACCAAGATTGAACTCTTTGGCCTGAATGCAAAGCGTCACGTCTGGAGGAAACCTGGCACCATCCCTACGGTGAAACATGGTGGTGGCAGCATCATGCTGTGGGGATGTTTTTCAGAGGCAGGGACTGGGAGACTAGTCAGGATCGAGGGAAAGATGAGCGGAGCAAATTACAGAGATATCCCTTGATGAAAACCTACTCCAGAGTGCTCAGGACCTCAGAGTGGGGGCGAAGGTTCACCTTCCAACAGGACAATGACCCTAAGCACACAGCCAAGAAAACGGAGGAGTGGCTTCGGGAAAAGTCTCTGAATGTCCTTGAGTGGCCCAGCCAGAGCCCAAACTTGAACCCGATTTAACATTTCTGGAGAGACCAGAAAATAGCTGTGCAGTGACGCTCCCCATCCAACCTGACAGAGCTTGAGAGGATCTGTAGAGAAGAATGGGAGAAACTCCCCAAATACAGGTGTGCTAAGTTTATAGCATCATATCCAAGAAAGCTCAAGGCAGTAACCAAAGGTGCATCAACAAAGTACTGAGTAAATGTCTGAATACATAGGTAAACGTCATATTTCAGTTTCAAAATCTAAAATCTAAATAACAGTTTTTGCTTTGTCATTATGGGGTATTGTGTATAGATTGATGAGGACATTTTCTTTAATCCATTTTAGTATAGGGCCTGATTGGGGGTCTGAATACTTTCCGAATGCTCTGTACACACTGTATGGGACAAATGAACTAGCTATTATGTTATGCTTCTCACTGTAAAATGACTGGTTAAGGTCAACACTTACAATAATTGCCCCTAATAGGTTCTTGTTTACATGGTAATTACAGAGTAATGCTATGATGTCGACAGGTTCGAGGAATCCACTGAGCACAATCGTCAGTTTCTGACGTTTAACTAACAAACTTGATTCCACATGTTTGCGCCCTGTGGGAATCTGTGGGGGAAATGATTACAGGTAGATTTATAAAGGTGTGGAGCCTATTTACAATGTTTTATCAAGTTTAAGTCTTTTGGTTTAGAGTTGTTTTACTTTGTGTACCTGATAGTTCATCAGTTCGTGTTAACGCCTAGGGTGTCAGATTACCCTCCTCAACCTGTCCCACATGTGCCCGGAGTCCTCTGGCTCTGTGCCAATGTGTGTGGGTACCAGTTTTTATGAGTGTGTGTGTCAGCTCCATGTGAACTGTGTGAACTGTTCCTGTTTGTGTGTGTGTCAGCATCTATCTCCATCAAAACTTTAATTTTGTGTTCTTCCATGTGAATGATGTGTGTGTGTAGGTGCGTGCATGCGTACTTGCGTGCACACGTGTAGGTGTGTGTGTGTGTTTAATGACCTCCTTCTCTCTCCCCCAGCTCAATGCAGAAGAGGCAGCATGGGCCCAGGTGAACCTCGGAGGGACTGCCCTGAGGGAGGCGCGGGCAGAGCTAGCCGAGGCCAGGAAACAGTGGCACTGCCTGCAGGTGGAGATCGAGTCCCTACATGCTCTGGTGAGCACACACACACACATGCACAGACACACCACTGTAGCTTCAGCATTGCGGCAGACACATACAGTACTTCCCTGTCTCTGCCACACACCCATAATGGATCAGTAGAGTTTGGAGAACATTCATCTTTATTGATTCTGAAACACTATTGGTGATTCTCTCAATCTTATTCTCTTATCTTGCCTCTTCCCCCTCTACCCCGTCCCCTCTCACTCTCTCTTCTGTTCCACATTCTGTGTCATCCTCTCATGACCTTTTGTCCCTATCCACTCTCTCCTCTATCGTATTCCCTCTTTCCCCTCTATGCTGTCCTCCCTATCCATCGCTGTGCTCCACCTTCTTCATCCACTCTCTGCTCTCTCCCCCCCTCTCCATTTTTACAATGATTTAATCTCTCTGATCCTGCTTTTTCCCTCTCTCCTCCATCCCCTCTCCCCTCTCCCCACCTCTCCTCTCTCCTCTCCCCTCCGTCTTCTTTCCCCTCTCTCCTTTCCCCTCTCTCCTCCATCTCCTCTCCCTTCTCTCCTCTCCCCTCTCTCCTCTCTCCTCCATCTCCTCTCCCCTCTCTCCTCTCCCCTCTCCCCTCCATCTTCTTTCCCCTTTCTCCTCTCCGCCATCTCCTCTCCCCTCCATCTCCTCTCCCCTCTATCTCCTCTCTCATCTCCCCTCTCTCCTCTCTCCTCTCCTCTCCCCTCCATCTCCTCTCCCCTCTTTCCTCCATCTTCTCTCCACTCTCTACTCCATCTCCTCTCCCCTCTCTTCTTTCCCCTCTCTCCTCCATCTCCTCTCCAATCTCTCCTCCATCTCCTCTCCCCTCTCTCGTCTATCTACTCTCCCCTCTCCCCTCCATCTCCTCTCCACTCTCTCCTTCATCTGCTCTCCCCTCTATCTCCTCTACCCTCTCTCCTCTACCCTCAATCGCCTCTCCTCTCTCTCCCCTCTCCCCTCTCTTCTCCATCTCCTCTCCCCTCTCTCCTCCATCTCCTCTCCCCTCTCTTCTTTCCCCTCTCTCCTCCATCTCCTCTCCAATCTCTCCTCCATCCCCTCTCCCCTCTCTCGTCCATCTACTCTCCCCTCTCCCCTCTCTCCTCCATCTCCTCTACCCTCTCTCCTCTATCTCCTCTCCCCTACATCGCCACTCCCCTCTCTGCCCTCTCTTCTCCATCTCCTCTCCCCTCTTTCCTCCATCTCTTCTCCCCTCTCTCTCCTCCTCTCCCCTCTCTTCTCCATCTCCTCTGCCCTTTCTCTCCCTTTTCACCTGCTCCCTATCTCCTCTCTCTGTCCCACATCATTTTCTCCTGTCCACCCTCTCTCCCACATCCTTCCCTTCCCCAGGAGAAAGGTCTAGAGAGTTCCCTCCACCACACCAAGCGTCAATACTCCAGCCAGCTGCAGGGCCTGTCAGAGGTCATCCAAGGCCTGGAGGGCGAGCTGGAGCAGGTGAGGGGCGGCCTGGCCACGCAGCAAGAGCGCCACGGTCAGCTGCTCAATACCAAGATGAGGCTGGAGAAAGAGATTGCCACCTACAGACGCCTGCTGGAGCGCGAGGAGGGCAGGTGAGGGGGCTAACGGTCACAGACAGGGGCTGTATGGGCCCTCAACAAAAATGTTGCCATTTGGGACAGTTCCTGGGGCAGATGTAGCAGAGGAGGTTTGGTGAACTACATGGTGATGAGTAACCTTTCTTGAGAGTTGAGATGTGTAAACCCCAGAGCAAAAGGCTTTACTCTAGAATGGAGCAGCTGAGCTAGATTCGATTTCTGGTCAATTACACAGACATAGATGCTCACAGATGAATACACACTTACTAAGGGTGAGGTAGCTGATATAAAGGCAAAATGTTATATTGTGATATTAAACTGTTTGAGAAACTTGTATGAGAAACTTTTTGAGGGCACTATACATTTGAAAGAAAAGGGATCGAAAGTGGAGGTCGTGAATCATTAGTCAGTATGAGAAAGATGATCTCAGGATCTGTGAGGACATGAGGCAGGGGGGAGACCCTTTGAAGTCGCATGAACTCTCCTTCAGTTTGCAAATGAAACGAAATGAAGATGCCCCAGTTGTTTTTAACAGAACATGAAAACATGTTCTCTCCCATGATCGTCCCACGCCTATAATGATCCATCCTTTGTTTCCCATGGACATTCAGACAGTCATAACCTCATCGGAAAAAGCAACACCTTGTTCCCAAACATGCTCAATGAAATTAAACATCCAAACCATCCAAAAGGAGCTTAAAGGATGAAGTTCATTTAAAAAAGGATTCCTCTTATTTTATCCCTTTTGTTTCTCTGTCAAAACAGCTACATTTATGTGTTGTCTTTCTCTTTTGTTGAGGAGTGTGACAGATGACTTTCTTTACTGTAGCAGCTTAAGAAAGCCTTATTTGCATAGAGAATCCAAAATAATTGCAGGTTGAGACAGAGATGTTTTGGCAGTGACTCAATATAATAGCGAAACTGCTGGTTACTGGAAATTCCCCAGACTTGTGCTAATGTACACTGAGTATACAAAACATGAAGGACACCTGCTCTTTCCATGACATCGCCTGACCTGGTGAATCCAGGTGAAAGCTATGATCTCTAATTGATGTCGCGGGTTAAATCCACTTCAATCAGTGTAGATGAAGGAGAGGAGAACAGGTTAAAGAAGGATTTTAAAACCTTGAGTGGGGTATGGTAGTAGGTGCCAGGTTTGTGTCAAGAACTGCAATGCTGCTGGGTTTTTCACGCTCAACAGTTTCAGGAATGGTCCACCACCCAAAGGACATCCAGCCAACTTGACACAACTGTGAGGGGGTGCCCTTAATGTTTTGTACACTCAGGTGTATTTACCTACATACAGTACAGGCAGATAGACAGCCATGCAGGAAGGCAGACAGGCAGGATGACAGGCAGGCAGACAAGCAGACAGGCAGGCAGGGAGACAGACATGAAGAAAGGCAGACAGACAGACATACAGGCAAACAGACAGACACATTTCTCTGCATTGTGTGTACAGATATAAGACCGTTTTAAACTGCCAGCTGTTCTGTACCAGACATCCCCACATTCACCTCATGGCTTTCATTCACTTAGATCTTTAATGTCGTTTCCTCTTAACATTTATTAGGGAAGATTCCGGTCGATTTACAGGCCTAAAGATAATACTCAGTTATCATCACTGAGGCATTCACAGGCTGGTCACACGAATGCATTCAAGCACAGACAGTTCACGGCCATTATGTTTGTACATCGCAGATCTGTCCCTCTATTGAGCACACTCAGCCCAGCAGGCCTCATAATTATGTTTTTATTACCACCTTCTATTTATCTGGGAGGTGCCCAGCATGATCTAGTTTTATGACCATCCAGGTTGAGAAAGATGACACTCGATGATGCATCCTAGATCTTCTCCCAGTCTATTGGATTTATATCTATATTCTCAGAAGATCACAATGCACTTGCTCAACTCAAGATGCCAGGCTCTGTATTGATTCAATCTGCTCTGTCATATCGTGATTCGGATGTGCTGATCGCACTATAAGACATCCTTCCGCCACGCAATTTCTTTGAGTGCACAGAAATGGCTATAGTTATCCATCAAATATGTAGACAGCATCTGAGACAGCTGCCGAAGGAGTGTCCCCCCCCACACAGATTTCATTGAGTCCTACTCACCATGTTTTCTCATATATTCACAGGTACCCAGGTGGGCGTAACGGACAGGTCATGGGGCTGCGGCGCTGGAGGGGCCCCAAAAGAGAGCCAGGCCCCATAGGGGAGAGGCCTAAAGAGAATGGAGTGGAGGAGAACTGCCTCAGTGACCCCGCGGTGACCCCTGAGGAGCCACTGTCCGAGCCCCTGCCTGAGAGACATCAGCGGTGGTCTGTGACAGAGAACGGCCTGAGGAAGAGCCCTGCACTAACTCTGCATAGGCAACAGAGCCTGGTCATCCTTACAGGTGGGGGACATGGTCAGACACATACACAAACAGAATGGTATACACATATTCATGTTAATGGTCATACACACACTCGTAAACACACAATCAGGCAGGAGTACCATACACACACACACATTCAGTATGCTAAATACACTATATATACAAACATTTGTGGATTTGGATCATTCAGCCACACCCATTGCTGACAGGTGTATAAAATCAAGTACACCGCCATGCAATCCCCATAGACAAACATTGGCAGTAGAATGGCCTTACTGAAGAGCTCAGTGACATTCAAAGTGGCACCCTCATAGGATGCCACCTTTCCAACAAGTCAGTTCATTACATTTCTGCCCTGCTAGGGCTGCCCCGGTCAATTGTAAGTGCTGTTATTGTGAAGTGGAAACGTCTAGCAGAACGGGACCGCCGAGTGCTAAAGCGCATAAAGATCGTATGACCTCGGTTGCAACAATCACTACAAAGTTCCAAATTGCCTCTGGATGCAACGTCAGCACAATAACTGTTCGTAGAGAGCTTAATGAAAAGGGTTTCCATGGCCGGACATCAGCACACAAGCCTAAGATCGCCATGCACAATGCCAAGCGTCGGCTAGAGTGGTGTAAAGCTTGCCGCCATTGGAGTCTGTAGCAGCGGAAACGCGTTCTCTGGAGTGAGGAATCCCGCTTCACCGTCTAGCAGTCCTACAGACGAATCTGGGTTTGGCGGATGCCAGAAGAACGCTACCAGCCCAATGCGTAGTGCAAACTGTAAGGTTTGGTGGAGGAGGAATAATGGTCTGGGACTGTTTTCATGGCCCGGGCTAGGACCCTTAGTTCCAGTGAAGAGAAATCTTAACGCCACATTATTCAATGACATTCTAGACGATTCTGTGCTTCCAACTTTGGGGCAACAGTTTGGGGAAGGCCTTTTCCTGTTCCAGTATGACAAAGCCCCCATGCAAAAAGCGAGGGTCAAACAGAAATGGTTTGTCAAGATCGGTGTGGAAGAACTTGACTGGACTGCACAGAGCCCTGACCTCAACCCCATCGAACACCTTTGGGATGAATTGGAACACCGACTGTGAGCCAGGCCTAATCGCCCAACATCAATACCCAACCTCACTAATGCTCTTGTGGCTGAATGGAAGCAAGTTCCCGCAGCAATGTTACAACATCTAATGGAAAGCTTTCCCAGAAGTGTGTAGGCTGTTATAGCAGCAAAGGGGGGATCAACTCCATATTAATGCCCATGATTTTGGAATGAGATGTTCGACAAGCAGGTGTCCACATACTTTTGGTCATGTAGTGTATGTGTGTGCGACCAATTAAATTTGATTTGAGTATGTGTTTTATGTGCAGAGCCAGAGAGAGACAATGATCTGAGGATTTCCACAGTGAAGACCCAGGAGATCCTCCAAGGCAACGTGGTGAGGGAGAGCGCAGAGGGCACTGGTACCGTGGAGTAAGTATTTATCAGACATAGGGCTGTTGAGGTGACCGTAGTGCCGCCACACTGGCGGTCACAAGTCACGAGGGAAGTCAAATTCCACATGACCGTTTAGTCACGGTAATTAGGCTTCTCTAAGCTCTGATGCTGCTGGTGGTCATTAGTCAACCAAACTTGCTAACTCCCTGGTACTCCGCACTCCATTGTCCCTCTAATCACTCTGACATCAATAAAAAAAAATATCAAACACTTCATGAGAGCCCATAAGCTCATGTTGCGCAACGTTTCTATAGGCTATGCAATTGTGTGAGAAAACAGAATGATGGCTTCTATTAAAAAGAGGATCCCATAAGCTTTCTATAGGCTTGGCCTACTATACAATGGTCCATTCTGAATCAAAACTCATTTCACACATACTACCATTCAAAGGTTTGGGGTCACTTAGAAATATCCATGTTTTGAAAGAAAAGCACATTTTGTTGCCCATTAAAATGACATCAAATTGATCAGAAATACAGTGTAGACATTGTCAATGTTGTAAATGACTATTGTAGCTGGAAACGGCAGATTTTTTTATGGAATATCTACATCGGCGTACAGAGGCCCATTATCAGCAGCCATCACTTACCTAATCCAAGTTTAGCATTCTAAAAAGGCTAACTGATCATTAGAAAACCCTTTTGCAATTATGTTAGCACAGCTGAAAACTGTTGTTCTGATTAAAGAAGCAATAAAACTGGCCTTTAGACTAGTTGAGTATCTAGAGCATCAGCATTTGTGGGTTCAATTACAGGCTCAAAATGTCCAGAAACAAATAACTTTCTTCTGAAACTCATCAGTCTATTCTTGTTCTGAGAAATGAAGGCTATTCAATGTGAGAAATTGCCAAGAAACTGAAGATCTCGTACAACGCTGTGTACTACTCCCTTCACAGAACAGAGCAAACTGTCTCTAACCAGAATAAAAAGAGGAGTGGGAGGCCTAGGTGCACAAATGAGCAAGAGGAAAAGTACAGTAGAGTGTCTAGTCTGAGAAACAGACGTCTGACAAGTCCTCAACTGACAGCTTCATTAAATAGTACCCGCAAAACACCGGTCTCAACGTCAACAGTGAAGAGGCAACTCCGGGATGCTCGTCTTCTAGGCAGAGTTCCTCTGTCCAGTGTCTGTGTTCTTTTGTCCATCTTAATCTTTTCTTTCTATTGGCCAGTCTGAGATATGGCTTTTTCTTTGTAACTCTGCCTTTAGCCTTTTAAAACTATAAACTTGGATTAGCTAACACAACGAGGCATTGAAACATAGAAGTGAAGCTTACTGATAATGAGCCTCTGTACGGCCTATGTAGATATTCCATTAAAAATCAGCCATTTCCAGCTACAATAGTAATTTACAACATTAACAATGTCTACACTGTATGTCTACACTGTATGTCTACACTGTATGTCTACACTGTATTTCTGATCAATTTGATGTTATTTTAATGGGCAACAAGGTGTTTTCCCTTACAAAACAAGGACTTTTCTACGTGACCCCAAACTTTTGAACGGTAGTGTATATTATTTAGTGTATGGAAAGACAAGATTAAATCAAGAATGGTTTGATCGGTGACAATATTAGCCTATCACTTGTGAATTATATATCATCACTTGTGAATGATGCCTAGCGTATGGCAAGAAACAATGTATTTTTTTCATATTTTTCAAACCATAGTCACACACCTCATGTAGCCTTGCCCATAGGCCTATATTTTGATACGATTTGTATCAAAACTAAAGTGGCCAAATGATTTCTTAAAATTAAGCACATTAATCCACTTTACAAGGGGTGTAGAGCCTAACTGGCATACATAAGCAGTGAGTGAGTTTCAAGTTTGGGGAAGATCCTTTTCATCATAAAAATGCACATTAATAATAAAAGCATTACATGCATAATCTCATTTGCGGTCACTTTTGATAATGGTGTTTTCCCGCTAATGGAACATTCGTGCTTATAGCCTACTGCCATGTGTGCATTGACGTGCTTATAATGTGAATAAACAGCCTAATTTTAAGCTAAACGTTATGATCTGTTGCGTCAGCCTTTAATTATGTAAAAAGTTTTTTTTTTATGCTAGTGGTTGTATTAATTTTGGAATCTATCACATCCCACAACTGTCCCTGACTATGTTTGGAATATTTATTTCTTGCACAGAATAGAATAGGTCAACTTTTGTACAATGGGGGATAGTAGATTGACATAGGCTAGTGTTTTTGCTTGTTGTTAGTTCTACTCAACTTGTTGACTGACAAAAAGTAAATGTGGATAGTTCATCCAATATCTTCAATATACACCTTGGAATTGGATAAGGACGTGTGCAGTTTGCGTCCCCGATGTGTCTGTCTTCACTTGTAGCCTGTGAAAAAGACCTGATCATGTGAATGAGAGCCATGTGAGTGAGAAGTGCTTCGGAGCACGCAGCACTTAGGGAGAAGAGAATTGTAATTATTATATTTAGCCCAAGGGCACAACAGTCACAAAAAGCATGGATTTCTTAAGAGTGCATTACAGTCTCACAAAGGGGATGCCACCGGGAAATTTTAGGCATTATGAAGTGCCTCGAATTGAATGAGAGACTGAAGAAGTGTGTACAGCCTGTGCAAAAAAACAAAACAGAGTTCATGCCTTTCAAGCAACTTTTTTCAAATCATCATTAGAGTGGCGTCATGCCACAACGTATTAAAAATCCAAACAAATAGCCCAACGTTTTTCTAGAACAACTACATTTATATTAATAACTCTAAATTAAGCATATAAGAGTAGATATTTCTTTGTTAACCGCTCAACACAGAATAGCTGCATGTGCACACTCCCTCAAATTGTTTGGAGAAAATATAATTTACATTTTATTCAGCTTTGTTCCATTGTATTCTTCATACTATAAAATACTATAAAATAATGCCACGGAATTCTAAGCAAGTCTTGTCTGCTAAATGAACTAGTGTAGCCCATAGCTATATGGCAAAGCCAGATCACACATAAGGTCAACTCAGAGTTTGCTATTCTGTTCTTGTGAAATAGACCAAATAAATCTTCATATCACGTTTATTTATACCTGTCTAAAATAAAGAATGGATTTATTGTTAAGGTGTAGGCTATATTACATTGACTTATTAGACTTTTTAAAATGTAGATGTTCCAAAGGTCAGCATCAGTGGCTTGTAGGCTATGTGTGGAAGCCTGCAGATGCTAAATGTGTTTATGTTAATTAATGGTCAATTACCGTGAGACCGGCAGTCATTTGGTTGACAATCACCGGCGGACAAAATTTCGTCATCACCACATCCCTAATCAGACCTATTAATCGTGATCTTTGAACCAATGTCACCACCACGCCTGCTTCAGTCAGTGTGAAAAGTAATCGGGCCTTAGTGCCAGAAAGTGTCAATTACAATGAAGGGAGCAGGGATGCTTTACTTATGATGTTATTCAAGAGACTATTATGGGATATGTTTACAAACTGTCAAATTAGGTATTCTAAATAGCAGCTGAACGCATCTTTCACATGAACCACCTTTCCCTGTGTATTGTCTTTGTTAGACTAATGATGACACCAATAGTCACACCCACCCACAGGGAAGTACCTCTGCAAGCCTAAGCCAGGAGTGATTAACAGCAGTTTATTCAGTTACGAAATGTGGCATACATTTGGCATGAGCTCTCGGTCTGGGGGTTGTTGGGAATCTTTCTCATGGAGAGACATTCCTTAATGAGCTCCATTAGATGTGGAGACACCGGCGTCTCCCAAGTGGGAGCGGCGTCTGTCATTCCTAAATTCTTTGTGCACACAACAGGAGTTAAAAGCACACACCGTACCAACCGGGATGGGAATGGCCGCATAAGTATTTTTGCTTTCAGAGTCATCGTTGCCCAGTTGTTTTACTAACTGTGTCATCTCGTAAACTTTCCTCGACTCTGAATTAGATAATTATCACAATTAATTGTTAACGAGGCATGTACAATCCTTGTGTGTGTTTGGGAAGGGTTCTCTGACTTATACCTATACCTGTAAAAGACCCACCCATACAATCATATAGGACTAGTCATCAGTTAGAGATACCATATTACAATTTACCCCAGGTCTACTGTGGCCAGGGTACAATTCACAACACCAGCTTTGTAAAGTATTGTCTGTTTGATTGTTTCTATACACATAGTCTACATTTCTAGTTGTAGTCTAGCATCTATTTCATTTTAAAACCTAACCCATTGTTTCCACCCCCCCACCACCCCAGGACGGACAGGATCGACAAGGTGATTAAGCAGTGGGAGGGCTCCTTCTTCAAGGGGAACCCCAAGCTGCGGAAGAAGTCAGTGTCGCTACGATTCGACCTGCACATGGCGGCGGCGGATGAGGGCTGCGCCCAGACCAAGCAGGACAGCCTGCCTGATGTGGAGGTCCGCCTGGTGATGAAGAGGTCCCGCAGTATCCCCACCATCGCGGCAAATGTCGAGGCAACAGTATAGTCAAGGCAACAGTATACCTATCATTGATAGGTGATATCATCATTGAATTGACTCCCTCATAAATGTTGTGATCTGGCAACAGCATCCCTACCCTTGACTGTGATATCACCATGAGATCAGCATTGTTTCCCATTGAACTAGGTTGAAGATGAGAAGGTTAAGACAATGAAGTAATTCCATGCGGAAGCTTTCGAAAATATGGGACCGACCAGCTCCATTAATAACTATTAGCGCCATTGCTAACTAGCAATGCTGGTTTTATGAATTGCAAAGAGTTATGAAATATTATAAACTGGGTGGTTTGAGCCCTGAATGCTGATTGGCTGACAGCTGTGGTATATCAGACCATACACCACCGCTATGACAAAATATTTGTTTTTACTGCTCTAATTATGTTGGCAACCAGTTTATAATAGAAATAAGGCACCTCAGGATTTGTGGTATATGGACAATATACCACGGCTAAGGGCTGTGTGCAGGCACTCCGAGTTGCTCATAAGAACAGCCCTTAGCCGTGGTATATTGGCCATACACCACACCTCCTCGGGCCTTTTTGCTTCATTAGAATCCTCTTGTATTAACCTGTATATTTTGAACCTAGCCATTGACCAGAGTGGTATTGTCATGTCATCAAAGTTCCTGCAACTCCACTATCACCCACAATCATCATTGTGACATCAGCATTACCAGCAGCCATTTTGCAACCCCCATGACCAAACCATCCTGGTGACATCCATACAAAACCACATACATGGGGGGTTAATGTGTGATTCAGAAAAGTGAATGCCATTAATTTGATATATCAGCATTTCTCAATCATGAATAAAAGTAGAAAGTCGTATTGCCTACTTATGATTTTGCCATCAAGACAAATGTGAAAACATGCCATGCTCAAGAGATTTCCCCTGTGGTCAATAATACATCATACCAGTATATAATACTCACTGTTGTCACCACATTTAACAAATGTATAATCCAACCATTCCTCAGTAACAACTAACAATTTATACAGGTGGTGAAAAATATAAACATGAAAAAAGGCGGAACCATCAGAGTTGTATGTGACATTCTACTGTGGACTATTTAAGGGTGGTTATTTTCTTCTCAATTCGCTGTGTGTAAAATGCTAATGGTTTTGCTATGCTGTCATGGATCAACCCAGCACTGAGAGTTCGCCTATGGCTGAAAACGGCTTTTTCCTTATAATGCTGTAAGTTACTGTAGTCTATATATTATCTATATATGGACAATATGGCCACAATCAAAACAAAGCAACAAAGATAGAAATTTATAGTAAAAAAAAAAGAAAAAGGTATTTATTTCCCCCACACTGCTCACTGTGACCCGAAATTGCAGTGAGGCTTCTTCCTGGAGAGCAACCCCTCCTGTAGGTTTTCGTTTCAACCCCAGTTGTAACTAACCTGATTCAGTTTTTCAACCAGATAATTATTAGAATCAGGTGCGCTAGAATAGGATAGGCGCGAAAACCTACAGGACGGTAGAGCCCTGTTCTAATCTAACCCTGCCACTTGTATCGCAGAGATATACCCTGGTTTAGCCAGCAGGGGGCAGTATTTGTAAATAGTTGCTCTACAGTATCCTGAATGCTTTATTTTGGTATTGTTGTGTCGTATACATAATATCTATCTATATGACTGATTACACTCTATATGACAATATCTTTATTTTATTTTTATGCTATGTTTTTGAGTTGGCACCAAATATATTACGCAAAAATAATACCATTGTGCATTGCAGTTGGGTCCCTCCTGTGTACAAATGTTAAAAACAATTATCTTCTATGCAGTTCTTCATGCGCTTGGTTTGCTCTGCTTCGTGGAGTACTTGGGACTAAATCTTCTTTTCGTTTTTGGAGCTCTTTAACTTTAGAATGAATAATTATGCTTTTATCTAACAATGTATTCATTTAAATAAAACACCAAAAACGCTGTCTTCAGTTGTTTTTTTAATCAATATAGAATAGGATATTTCTCTAGTCATGGGTTTTGTACAAATGCTGCGAATTTTTCAGATAATGTATTTCCAGAGTCTGATTATTCAATGTATTTCCGGAATATTTAATGTATTTGGCAGGTATGTTTTTGGGGTATGGGTGCAGCCTGCAGGGATATTAAAGATCCATTACGGGACAAGACACAAACACTCTTCTCACTTTAAGTTTATTACTATCCTAAATATCAAATAAATATGACAAAATATGAAACAGATACGTTTTGTATTTAATACACAAGAATATACAACATCTGAGAAAATAGATATGATAAAGTTAGTGCAGGAAAAAATATAATTATTGTCATGAAGCATAGCAATAGGCTATACATAATCAAATTACCCATATTAGGGCCCAATTCTAACTTGCATGCCCATAAATCGCATTTTCTCATGCATCAGTGTAAATGGGAGAGTTGTGCCAAAATGCAGTGACACATGGATATCAAGTTAGAATTTGTCCCTGAGAGGATATCTCTACTTATCTAATGAACCTCTAGTGCTTTTCAACCTCGTTATGATAACTACTACAGATTTATATCACCGTTTCCTGTAGAAATGAAGATAGCTCAAGTTACTGTCCCCTCCAACATAACCAGGGGGTGACTATTAAATAAGGTACTGATCTACAGTTCATCCGCAGTGTACTTTGTGGAGCCCTTTCCATCCAAACTATACAATGTTATAGCTTGCAACATCTATGACCTATCGATTTTGAAATCTACAGTATCTTCCTACCTTGTATGAAATTAATTGGGGTACCACATTTTTATGAACGGACACCACAGTCTTAGCTTTGGTGGAAATAAAGCTTTTTGGCCTCAGTGGGTCATCAGATCTGCAACATGCTACAGGAATCCCTGTTACGTGTCTTTATGATACAATCAGAGTATCTGTATCAGGTCTGGCTCTGGGCGCCCTCGTTGACGGAAGTGACTTCAAGGGTTTCCGGCATTCAGTCTGGTGATATTGTCTTATCTCACCTTCCCAAACTGGACAGAGTGATGTTATGGTTTGAAAATGATGCCCTGTGTCAACTCAATGGTCGGATTACAGGGCTGAAGAGGGTCGTATTCTGCGAAGACGTGGCACACATTCTCCATACCAGCTTCAGTGCCTTTTGCCACTATACCAAATATCCTGGAGGGGGGGAAAATAATCAAAGTTGGATATTTGCCTACATTGTTGTTAGCTTTCCTTCACAAAATCATACCTATTATAATATGGGCATATGCATGCTGAAGCTATCTAATAATGAAGAACATTACCTTGCTGGTTTGGAACTCTTGTGCCACCTGTGAAGATAAAAGGGGTAAATTAGAGATTAAAACTATGTTTAAAAATGGATAGGGATACAGTCCATTCAAGTGGACTTCATTTCTGATTTGTAGGCCCAGAGTTTTTCCTGACCAGATGACCTTACCAGGAAAAACCCAGGGCTCTTAAAAACAAGCTTTTGAAAGAATCAACTCACAGTCTCTTGTCTGGATCTTCACCACTGTAGCTGAGCAGGTGTGCAGGGTAATGACGTCTGAAGAAGAGTCTAATGGGAACACACACGTTCATCAGGTTTCACTTAATCAAGAAAGGTCTTAGAAGTCATTACCATAATTTGATCATTGTTGAATGCTCAAAAGAAAATGTAATTCAGAAAATATACTTTTCTTACTTTCTCTGGATGTCTGTCAAAGTGACACCTTTGGGTGACACCTTCAGGTTGACTATGGTGGGTGTGATGGTGCCCTGGTCCATCGTGAAGGTGGAGGACACAGCCTTTTGTACAGCGCATGGCCCTGTCAACATCTCAGTGGGGATTGCACTCAGGTAGAGGAAATTGCAAGCTAGGGAGAAGACAAGGAAGATATTTCATTAATTTGAGAGAAGAGAAACCAGTGTGATGCTTTTTATCACAGCTGTCTACTGCGGCATGTAGGACAACCACTACATTGCATTGCAGATTTCGACACTTACCAGTCATTTCCTAAATATTATAGGAGTCCAAATGCTGTGTGCAATGTAGCCTACTGTGACTGTTTATAATGTAGCATAAATTATTTAATGCAAAAAGTTGCAATATTGTATAAAATCTGTCCACGTTAAGCAGATTCTTAATTAATAAACTGGTGGTGAGTTTTTGTATGAGAGGCAATGAGAGTGTTGAATTTAGTCAAGATAAACATGAATTGCTATTTTGATACGTGAGGCTTATTTGATCAAATATAAGGTAACGACCCTGGGTTTATAAGCGCGGAAATCGACTCTGCGCACGATAATGCTTTTGCTGCACAGTCGATAGCGCGCCGGACCTCGAGCTCAAAGGTCGAGGGTTCGAGACCTGCTCCCTGCCTGTTTTATTACACTGGTGTCAGAAGTGGGATCGGACCTTGCATCTACGACAGTGCGTGTGCTTGGTCGGTGAGCGCGTTCCTGTAAGACGTGGCGTCTCAAGCTAGCGCGGGCTCAAAGGTCGAGGTTTCGAGACCTGTTTAGGTTGTTACGAGTGTACTGATTTAAGTGTGATTCACGTGACATCCTGGCAACTTTGAGAAAACTTTATAGAGTTGTCCCTGTTGAAATTCGAGACGGTCAATGCATATTGAGGCGAGCATAGAATCTCACTCTCCATTAAACACAGGCAGTTGACGTCAATACCCCTCATCGAGTATTCAAAATAGTTTTTAAATAACTAAGTGTATCCACCAATCCAAATAGAGGATTAGGTGGGAACTTGACAGCACGCCATTCGGCTCTGTGGACAACGAATCCATTGTTGAGCAGTATACATAGGTATTTCGTCAATATCGTGCTTCTACACCTGCTTTGCTTGCTTTTTAGGGTTTTAGGCTGGGTTTCTGTACAGCACTTTGAGATATCAGCTGATGTAAGAAGGGCTTTATAAATAAATTTGATGATATCCACATTTCTGGCTGTATCAAGCATACTGCGTTGATCCAGATAATTAGCGGGAGTCGCGAGAGGTCAGGTGGTCACCTCACCTGTGAGCTTTCTTGGCATGCACGGCTTGGGAATCCCTAAAAACATGCTACTTCGATTCAAGTGACTTTTTAGAAATCATTTTCGCTAACCCTTAACCTTCTGCTTAAATTATCCTAACCTATTACACCAAATTCGGGGCTGTATCAAAGTGGCGTGTTTTTAGGGAATCTGCACGGTTTACCTGAAGATGCCGTTCGCTAACATTGTAAACATTTAAATATGTTCCTAAAGTATATTACGGGGGAAATAACTTAGTTGAACTGAAACAAGTTGAAGATAACCAATGCAGAAATGTTTACCCTATATGGAAAAAGATTGCAGTATGCTGCAATTATTTCTTCCAAAACACCACAGTCAACTGCATTTACTGTTCTTTTACTGCAGTTTTAAAACTGCAATATTTTTTTGTAAGGGCCAGTTTGCTCAGGTAAGCCATTAATAACAGATAATTAGCCAATATCTTTATATATCTTTAGCCAGTCACCATTAAGGCCTATTAATGTCTTTAGAGACAGAATAATATAAAACTACCTAGCTGATTGGCAAATTGATACCACAACTAGATAACCTAATGATGAATGTTGGGGGCACAATTCTCACCAGTCTTTGTCTTGTCTTCTGGTGCTGACCTGTCAGTTGTTCCCTCCTGTCCTTTATTCAGATCTGTAGACCAAACAGATACTATTTAATTGCCTGGTTTAGAAATAAAAAGGTTGCCTTATATGTGGAATATGCAATTATTCAGATCATCATACAATTTATGTAAACATCTGTGGCTTGTTGCCTAATAGATTTAGGCTATTTGTTAAATTATTATAGCATACCATGTGACTGGAGCAGAAGTTTGCAGGGTAGGGCATATGCAGTGATGGTGTGTTGGAAGACCAGGGCAGACAGACTACCTGCAAGGGGATAAAAAAACAGTCCAGTTGTTTTAACTAAATGTGGTTGAATATACATATCAAGTGATAAAGTATTAATGTTGTTTCAAGGAATGGCCACAAGAGGGCATGGGTGATCTTTCTGAGTCATGGCATTACGTCTGTGCATCAGAGTAGCTTTGATGACCCAAGGCAGCAACAAAGCAACCTCAACATCACAAATGTGTTTGAGATCTACATAGATTATCACAATCAGACTCAACCTTGTTTTTTGTTTTTCTATAGTGTGATTGTTTGAGTTGCGGTACAGCCAATATAAATCTGATCTACTTTCTTTCTTACAGGACATAGGATAGAAGCCCACATCTCTCAAAGCCCTGAAAAGCAAACCGCTCCATCCCTCTGCCTCCCAATTTTCAGGACACCGACCAGACATAGCTGACTCAAGTCTTGTGATTCATGCTTCTCCTAAACCAGGGTGTGGGCCTTTTGTCAAGATTGACAGATTGTTCATTCATGGTAAACAAAGAAGTATGGGATTGATAGATTGTTACACTATGAATAAACAAAGTAGACGTAGCCCACTTCTTACCAAAGTACGGTTCCTGTGAGGAGCCCTTGATACGGACGCCCTTGGCCGACGATTCAATGAGAAAGTGCCTCACGAGCTCTGAGCTGCCCTCCGCTATCATAAAGAAGCCAAGAGTCAGGAAAAGAGACAAGGCAGATAGGCAGTATAGTATTTACTGTAAATTAATCTAATATGAGATATGACAGTTAGACAACATACGGACAGATGCCTTTGATTCTACTGTGACTGGTATTGTTGATGATGTGGTGTTGTGATAATAGTATAATATTGATAATAGTTACTGTTGATATAAGAAGCCAGGATTTAAACACTATAATAACATTCTGGTAATTAAATGCTATGGAGTGTTTGCACTGCCACAGAGGTAGATATTATGAGTAATGAGCAGCCTCCGGTTGCACCACAGATTTCAGGATAAACACAGACAGACATGCCCACTCAAGTCAGCAGCAGAGAGAGTTAGGTAAGTCCTATCAGGTCTTTTCAAGACACATTGGTATTGATCGTGTGCTTTAGTTGTGTATACTCTGTTTATAGGACTGTGTAATGTGGTGTGTGTGTGTGGTTTTTCTGAGCAGCAGTGTTGAACGGGGAGAAGGACTTCAGGATTGTTTACCTGGTTGGCCAGTAGGGGATATATTGATGGGCACCTGGTCCACCTTCATAGCCAGCCCGAAGGAGCCTCTGAAGGACGTGCTGTCTCTCACCACGAAGGTCCCCGGCTCCTTATCTATCACTATGGCCTCAGCTACAATCACACAGGTACCACAGATACAGCTCAGACAGTGCAGGGGTATCCCCATAGAGTCACCATTGTTTGTCACTGTTGTAGACCGAGTATTAATAAAATAATTCATTTTAGTCTAAGATAAGTTTTGGTTTTCTATTTAAACATACATTTGCTTTGCGTCTTTAACTTAATAAAGGACATCAAATGCAACAACGTACATACAGTTGTGGCCAAATATATTGGCTCTCCATTTCTTCTCAAAATGCTTACCCTGAACTCTGTTGATGTGTGGGCGGAACCAGAACTGAGAAGTGTCCATGACAAACTTCATCGAGTGCTGATTGCCTTGGAAAGCTAAGGGATCATGAAAATAAAATGCACATTATTTTATTATTGAATACGCACAAACCTTTTCCCAGCAGAGGGCACTGGACAGAGATTTGAGATTTTAAACAGATTAACGAGGATCATCATCATCAGGACTCACAGTGAGAGGGAGATGGCGAGGATGGCCTGGAGCTGGGCCTCTGCTTGATCTTTACGTCTGGGACCATTGCCTCTGGAGGTGACTGGGGGCTGAGCTCCCGCTCTGGAGCTCCGTTGACCAACACCACAGGGATGTCTGTCAGTGAACCGGCCAGGGAGGCAGGGCTGCTGTGAGGGCTGCTGTGGATCCCCTGGAAGTGGCCGAGTGGTGATGGGCCGGTCAGCAAAGGCTTGTTGGTGAACGGCCTGGTCGAGGACCTGGACACGTCGCTGAAGGAGCTGGATGTGCGGTAGAGGAGGAGAGACTCGGGGCTGTCGCCTTCACTGTCACTGAGCAATGACTGATAGCTGTGTAAGAGCAGAAGCACAGTTGAAGAGAAGATGTTTATGGCACTGTTGAGTCCAGACAGGGGATTGGTAGAACTTTCAAGTGTCAAGCTGTGACAACACCAGTTAGTGCTGCTCTATGGAGTCAAGAGTGGTCTAACTTGCCATTATCTTTGCATAAAACTAAGATATTAAAGTAATTTCCAAAAGCATGTATTAACAGAGTGTGGAGGGGTCTGACCTGCCCATTATGTAACTGGTTTCTGAGCCGGGCGACGTGGAGAGCATCGAGACGGCACTGTTCCTGTGAGAGTGTGACATGCGCAGGGTAACCGGGGATGAACACATGCCCACATCGCCTCCCTGCGTTGAGGGCAGCCGCCGGCGGACGACACTTCCACACGGCAGTGGGGGGCGAGAGGAGGCATCAGAGAACACCAGGGAGCCTTGGGGGCTGCACCTGGAGCCAGAAGCAGAGGACAGTGGGATGGGAATGCTGCAGGAGGTGGAGACGGAGGTGGAGATGGTCCTTGGAGAACAGCCTCTGGGGACCAGCACACAGTTGGAGACGTCTTCATCTGGAGAGAAGTCATCTGGAGAGGAGGGAGAACGCCAGAGGAAGTTGGAGCAAATGGTGCTAAATATCGAATAGATAAAGGGAATGGAAAACCTAATAGGTCTATACAATTTCTTATATCGTTAATGTTGTGTTATCTGAGAGGAGAGAGGAAGAACATCCAAGAGAAGCGTGAGAAAGGAATGTTCAGTGGCTCAACCAGTGAATGAACTGAACTTCCCTTTTTGGAGAGCAATAAGTCCCACAATTCGTGGGATTTGTTCTCCTTGTGTTTCTAACATAGTCACTTACAAGAAGTGATCACACACATTTAAAATTGGAGGTCTTACACGTTTCCTTCCCCATAATATGAATGAGAAGTGTTGAAATAGTCTTCTTATGATCAAAAATCATATCCATTGCGTGCCGTTACAGATAAAATGTATTGCCTTTTTAAGACCCACATACTCTACAGTCAGAGCAGATTGTGGAGACTCATTTAATCTCGTACGTGTACTCACTCATACATCCCATTCCTTTCCCTTCTATGGCTATGTGTCTGTATAATATGGGCGTGGCTTTATGTCAATGCTACATTGAGTATACCAACATTTAGAACGCCTTCCTAATATTGAGTTGCACCCCCCTTTTGCCCACAGAACAGCCTTAATTCGTCTGGGCATGTACAACAAGGCATCAAAAGCGTTCCACAGGGATGCTGGCCCATGTTGACTCCAATGCTTCCCACAGTTGTGTCAAGTTGGCTGGATGTCCTTTGGGTGGTGGACCATTCTTAACCAGTGACATCAATAAGGGATCATAGCTTTCATCTGGATTCACCTGGTCAGTCTATGTCACGGAAAGAGCAGGTGTTCATCATTTTTTTGTTTACTCAGTGTATACCACACAAGTGTTTTCCTGGGAGGCTAAAGACAGAAGGTTGAAATTCCTCCACATCATGCAGGCTTTTACTTGTTCAAATGAGTCCCAACCCTCCCTTTTCAAATACATCAAGCAAACACTGCGTTCCTGCTGTGAGGGTGAGAATGCAGTACTTTGCCATGGAGAATTTCCCCGGATAAGTTTGAACTTGTCCCCCAAAAATTCTGTCTGACTGTATGATCTACCCGCCTGTCAGTAACGGCGGGAACCTATTGAAATAGATGAGTCTGTTGCCCCATGCCACTGATGTGAGGTGTCCTGTGGTCAGGGTGAGTGAGACAGGCGGGTCACTGTTATGTAGTGACGAGAGTTAACGTGGATCGGTGACAAGTACTAAGGGGGAGATCCATTGATGAGTAGGTAGTACCAGTAACTATATCCATCACAATTACTGTAACCTCATTCAGTACATCCCACACCATTTGTTCTTTGGTTGTTTAAGAATGAATACTTCTATATATGGAATTGTGCTCACTTCTGTTTCAGTTGTTCAGACCATGTCAGACAGGTACTGTTAAAGGTTGACTGTATTTAAAGCACCACTGTGTGTCTGCCTCAGATGTTCTGGGTGTGGTATGTTTTTTTGTCTGGGCAGTAACCCCAGACAAATGTACTCTATTTTGTAACATTAAACTGATGTGAAATAATGGGTGGATTTTTACATAGCCCCGGGCCATGGGCACATGAATGGGGCACAATGGAAGTTGCTATTCAAGGTTCTTAGGCTTGGTCTCCAGCCAACGTAACTGCAGATGTTTCTAGCCATGTTTTACGACGGAAAAGTACCCTAGGTCTAAACTCCTTCATTGACTAAGTTTGACATTTTTCTATGTTCAAAACTGTTGAATTGAATGACCGAAAGTAATTCAGTAGGCGTAGGCCTCCTGACAGGTCTACGTGGAAATATCAATAAAAAATATATATGTAGATAAACTACAGTTGAAATAAAGCATGTGAGCTTGTACTGAAATAAAATAAATAGGCCTATATTACAGCATATGAATCAATATTGGGCTTTATATGCCCTCTCACTCATTGTCCTACCTGTGTGGAGGCTGCTGGACTGGGACCTCTTGTTGAAGTGGATGGGCTCAAACGTGGGGTCCAGTTCCAGAATGAGCTGGTTCAAGTTATTTAGTGAGATGTCCAGGTCATCCTGTTCACTGCAACTCCCGTTGGGGTCCATCATGGCGCTCGGACTGCACCCCAGAGCCGCCTCATGAGCGGAGTCCAGGCAGGTACTCTGACCCACCCTCAGAATGTGATTGGGTATTATGTGGGACATGGCTCCAGCTATAGGCATCACGTAAATCTCTGAAACAGACACACCAGTAGGATTAACTCACTCTAATACATCTACTGCTGTAAATATCGCTCTTAGTATAGGTTGTGTAAATTAATCCGATGCCAATACAGTACCAGTCAAAAGTTTGAACACACCTACTCATTCAAGGGTTTTTCTTTATTTTCTACATTGTAGAGTAATAGTGAAGACATCAAAACTATGAAATAACACACATAGAATCATGTAGTAACCAATAAAATGTAAAATGTATTTTTTTCAAAGTAGCCACCCTTTTCTTTGATGACAGCTTTGCCCACTTGGCATTCTCTCAACCAACTTCAGCTGGAATGCTTTTCCTACAGTCTTGAAGGAGTTCCCACATATGCTGAGCACTTCTTGGCTGCTTTTCCTTCACTCTGCGGTCCAACTCATCCCAAACCATCTCAATTGGCCCAAGCAAGTCTCTTCTTCTTATTGATGTTCTTTAGTAGTGGGTTCTTTGCAGCAATTGAATCATGAAGGGATGATTCACACAGTCTCCTCTGAACAGTTGATGTTGAGATGTGTCTGTTACTTTAACCCTTTGAAGCATTTATTTGGGCTGCAATCTGAGGTGCAGTTATGTCTAATGAACTTATCCTCTGCAGCAGAGCAAAATATGGGTCTTCCTTTCCTGTGGCAGTCCTCATGAGAGCCAGTTTCATCATAGTGCTTGATGGGTTTTGCAGCTGCAATTGAATAAACGTTCAAAGTTTTTGAAATGTTCCGCATTGACTGACCTTCATGTCTTAAAGTAATGATGGACTGTTGCTTATTTGAGCTGTTCTTGCCATAATATGGATTTGGTCTTTTACCAAATAGGGCTATCTTCTGTATACACCCCTACCTTGTCACAACACAACTGATTGGTTCAAACGCATTAAGAAGGAAAGAAATTCCACAAATTCACTTTTAACATGGCACACCTGTTAATTGAAATGCATTCCAGGTGACTACCTCATGAAGCTGGTTGATAGAATGCCAAGAGTGTGCAAGGCTGTCATCAAGGCAAACGGTGGCTACTAATAAAAAATATATTTTGATTTGTTTAACACTGTTTTTGGTTTCATGTGTTATTTCATGGTTTTGATGTCTTCACTATTGTTCTACAATGTAGAAAATAGTACCAATAAAGCAACCCCTGGAATGAGTAGGTGTGTCCAAACTTTTGACTGGTACTGTACATATAGATTGAATTTGGATTACTGTAACAGCGCTTTTTGAGTTGTTATTTGGATTCGTTCCCACGTCCCATATTAAACTTTGACTTGATTATAGGTGAGATCACTAACATTGGTGTGTCAATGGGATGAATGGAAGTTATTACACTGTGTCCAAACTGACCTAAATAGGACAGCTGTGCCTACCCTACACTTGACCGTTGCTACTGTGCACGTTATATTTACACTTTGCTAAAATGTACATGTATGTATACAAATCTCCATTACAGATAAAATGTTTAGTTTCCCACCGGGGAAAAGTTATTAAAACTGTATTTTTGTAAGGAACGTAATTTCAACCAGAGTTGCCTACTTAAGAAAAAGCTGTCAGTTAAATGACATTGCAATTCAACAGAACCCAAGTAGAAGGCTCAGTACTAAAAGTTCAGATATTGTAGATGATTTACTCGTTCGTTTTATGATTCACACACATTGTTATCGTGACACAATGTTATCTTGAGTGAATTAAGTTCAAATTTCACTCTTCCACATTGTGTGAACTCCACCCAGCCTTTCCCAGTCTCAATAGACCTGCAGCTGTCCCGTGAACTATATGAACCTTCCACAAACTTTCATTGTATTGTTGATAGTATTGTCAACAAAGGTCAACTCTTTGTGAACCCAGTGAAAGGAGCGGCATCTAAATATGAGTAATATTTAATTATATGAGACCTGTTTACTGTTGGCTTAACAGCTACTGGCGATGAACAAATACTCATATCCTTCTCTTCAGGTTTTCTGTCTACCAGTTGCTTACCAATACTGTGGTTAACTTTACAGCACCACACATGCAAAAGTATAGGTAAGGGCCATAGTAATTTTGAAAGTTACATATTTGACCTAGAAGTATGACGCAATCTCTTGAGAAAGTGAACGGTTTGCGTACAGTGATAGTTGAGGGGATAAAGGAAGCAGTCAAGAGGAAGGGTGTGGAGTGTGTAAGAGGGAGAAGGACTCTACCCCCTCGTCTCAGACAGGGCAAGGCACCCAGTGAGTCACAGGGCCAGAGGGAGTCGCCATGACAACACAACCATTGTTGTCCCCCCAACACTTCCATTGCTGATACAGCAATCAGAGACCATACATTTTCTATACTGATTTACCACTGGTATTTACAGCAATTAAAAGATGTGCAGATGTTACTTCTAAGAACAGCTTCCTATTTATTTTTTATTTATCCTTTATTTAACTATGCAAATCAGTTAAGAACAAATTCTTATTTACAATGACGGCTACCCCAGCCAAACCCTTCCCTAACCCGGACGATGCTGGTCCAATTGTGCGCTCGGGAGGCCCTATAAAGACCCCCTTTAGTGTTGCTGTAGTGTACAGTAGCCTACTATTTCCACATTCCAGACAGAGTGAGGAAAGTTGATGCCTGAGGCTCACTGTTATGTGACACACTTCAACATCGTTCTATCAGCCTTGGGGGCAAAACATACTGTAGTTGCAGTAGCATGAGGTTGTAGCATTAGATTGCGACCCTGCGAAGGACATCCAATCTCTATGTGCAGGTAGCGTGTGCATGAGGTCCTGACCCACCTTCACCACAATATACTTATGGGAATAATAGATATAAGTCTATTACTGAAAAATCACGACCCTAACATTTGGAAATACACAATTATCTATCCTTGATGAATACAGTACTAATGTTTTATGATACTTGTTTGCATAAATCTATTTTTTTTCTCTCCAAAGTGTAACAGCAGAAGTATAAGTAAACATAGTATACATATTCTAATTAAATGCATTCTTAATCTACCTCCGTCACGTATGAGATTCTGTATACTGAAATATAGTTGAGGTATCTTACCTGTTTTTGTTGTTCTCTTGTCCTCAATGTGTAAGGAAAGGGGTTGTCTATATCCCTGAGGTTTCAAAGTAAATTAATCCAAGAGTAGAATGCTTTTATTGATAGCTCCCAACTCCTCCTACTGTCATCCAGTCAGCCGACTGTTTCACACGCCCTTGCTTGCAGCTCTAATATTCTGGGTTAGGTCTGATGCTGCCATCAGTTGTAGGATATTCATTTGAGGCAGAAACAGGAATTATTCATTATCACGGGGAATATAATTCATGGAGATTTAGAATTTTCTCAGTGGATTTTACAGATCTGTAACTCGAATGAGTGAAAGTTAAAGGATGGGTAGTGTTCTAGAGGACACATTTGTGAAGAGGGCACGAGTGTAACCCATGTCTTTTACTGTATTTTTTGTGTGCAAATTTTGCACTGAGATACAGTAAATTGGACAACTTCCATAAGCTTTACATTTTATGCTGAAAGCCAATAAATGTTCTATAAAACTTACAATTGATCTCCATATATTTTAGCGTCTGTAAAACAAAATGCTGTGGAATCAATAAAAGCTTATCTTATCACTATTACAGTTGTTAGAAAGGAGTATTAGGTAACTTTCAGAAAGGATGTAAAGGGATAACCCCTTTCTTACAAACAATAGCCTATTGTCATTTGCATTTCTGGGGAACCGAGTCAATTGCTTTTCTGGGGAACTGACCTCCCAAGGTTTGTTTTGAAACTAGTAAGTGAATGAGACGATGTCTGGAAATGTCTGACTTGTGCTAACCTCCTCTGTAACCCCCTAGTTTGAATGCAAACCATTTATTAACCATTTATTAACCATGCCGTGTGATGTTCTTTTTTTGTCCTGTGGAAGCCTTCAAGGTTACACTTTATTTGGATAGTCCATCTGTAGATGCTCTGCAGATGATCATACTATCAACAAACTATATTTTGATAAGCAACTGCTTGCTAAGATTACGGTTAAGGGTAGGTTTAAAAGAAAGATTAGGTAAGGGTTAATGTTAGGGTAAGGGTTAAGGTCAGTAGATAGTTAGCTGAAATGTTACTGATAGTCTGTAGATAGTCCATCTGCAGATGTTCCATAGACTATGCAAATAAAGTGTTATGGGCTTCAAAGACCCATTTTGAAGCAAGGTACTGTAAATTGGTTGAAATCTAACATGTCAAATAGCCTAGACGTAGGGTTCCCACATGAAAAAATACTACAGTTTACTATGGAATACTACAGTACTTGCTATATAATTCTATAGTAGGCTGCAGTATACTGTTAATCAGTTCAGTGACTGCCTAAATTCAACACACCTGGTCTTCCAGGTCAGTTAAACCAAAAACATGAAATGCCTGTGGCCCTCCAGGACCAGGGTTGTCTACCGCTGCTGTAGAATACTATGCCACACTGTAGAATCCCTCGATCATGTGTAGTACTTAATATAGAATGTTGTAGTATATAGTAGATACTACAGTATTAACTGCAAAAGAAGCACTGTAGTAAATACTACAGCAATGTCAGTAAAAACACTACAGTCCACAAAAACACTACTTTTTTTACTATATTAAACACTGCAGTGTTTAATTTGCATATACCCTGCCCATTCCCCTCCCCTGTATCGCAATTTGTGCCACCTATAAGTGAGAAACATACATGCCAAGTATAGACCATATATTAATTTCCCTTCAGGTTATTGAAAAGAGCAGAAGCACCGAACTAGCTGTTCAGACCCCAGTCCTACCTACTTACAGGTTATGAAAAATGTGCTGTTTTAATATTTCTCCAGTAAGTTTCTTGAAGGAGAAAGCCTCCACTTCTATTTCAAAGATAGTAAAACAGAAACACCATGTCTACAAAAACAGTAATATTACTACAGTATAGTCTTCAAAAACACTACAGTAAATACTACAGTATACTAGTCTGCAGAAACACAACAGTAAAGTACAATACGCAGAAACACTGAATTTTTTTTTTTACTTCAGTATTTATACTATAGTTAACTGTAAATACTACAGTATAGTATGCAAAAACACTGCAGTGAATACCACAAAAACACTACAGTATTTATACCATAGTATACTTTCAGTCTTTTATCATGTGAGTTGTTGAACAAGTGGTCAAATGAGACCAGAGCGCACCTTTTTTTTAAAATTCTTATTTATTTACTAGACTTCGGAAATAAGACTCAAAACAACAGAAATAATACAAAGACATTGAGTATTTACAGTGCTAGTCCTCCACTAACAGCTCTATAACAGGAAAAAATGGAATGGTACAGACTTGATCTAAATCAATACCTAGTGGCGACAAGTAAGCTGCCTGATAATTTATGCATACATGTCCTTTAGACCTTTTCAGTGATCTATAGAACACTTACAAAAAAAACTATTTAAATATAGTCAGAAATAAACATAGGCTGTGTACAAGATCTTGTCCATGTTGAAAAGGCTGACAGATTAGGCAGCATTGGCAGCTTTAGGGGGAGAAAGTGGTTGTGGTCTCTGTTTCCATGGCGGCCGCTGAGCTCCTCTTGCCGCAGGTGTACTGGAAGAATCTCTCCTTGCTCATACAGCCCAGATCCTTCAGCAGCTTCAGGAGGTCGCGGCGGAACTTCACCCCGATGAATGCATACACAAAGGGGTTGAGGCAGCACCTCAGGAAAGCCAGGCACTGGGTGATGTCAGCGGCGTAGAGGAGGCTGTTGTCATAGAGGCAGTCCTTGCTGCCCCCCTTAGCCGCGTCGAGAGTGGTCAGCAGCAGTACCAGATTATAGGGCACCTGGCAGAGCAGGAAAACCGCCACCAAAGTGAAGATCACCTTGATGGCCTTGTTCTTCTCAAAGCTCCGGGCCTGGCACAGGGTCTTCACAATGGCGCCGTAACAAAAGGCCATGATTAGGAGCGGCAGAACGAACCCCAAGACCATCTGGCTCACCTGGATGGCCACGCGCACCTGGTCTGAGCCGGCGGTGTAGGGGGTGCAGGTCTTGTTGCTGATGTTGGTATAGGACATCTCGGGCACAGAAAAGACCAGCGCCATCACCCAGATGACCACAGAGGTCACCTTGCTAATGAACACTGCCATGGAGCGGTGGCGGTGGGCAGAGACGGCCTTGGAGATGGCGAAGTACCTGTCGGAAAAATGACATAAAGTAGGCTTTATATAGCAGGCTCATATAATACTTTAGTGAACCATATACAAATATTTACAGAGATAAAGCAGATCAGCCTATTTGGTCACAGCAGAGATAAGAGCAGATCAGCTTATTTGGTCACAGCAGAGATAGGAGCAGATCAGCTTATTTGGTCACAGCAGAGATAAGAGCAGATCAGCTTATTTGGTCACAGCAGAGATAAGAGCATATCAGCTTATTTGGTCACAGCAGAGATAGGAGCAGATCAGCTTATTTGGTCACAGCAGAGATAGGAGCAGATCAGCTTATTTGGTCACAGCAGAGATAGGAGCAGATCAGCCTATTAGGTCACAGCAGAGATAGGAGCAGCCTATTAGGTCCCGGCAGAGATAGGAGCAGATCAGCCTATTAGGTCCCAGCAGAGATAGGAGCAGATCAGCCTATTAGGTCACAGCAGAGATAGGAGCAGATCAGCCTATTAGGTCACAGCAGGACGCACACTGCAACACGTTTCGATCAGGCTTTTATTTAACCAGGTTAGTCTTTGAGAACGCTTTCTCATTTGCAGTAACGTACCTGTCCACGCTGATTGACGCGAGGAGGAACATGCCGCTGTAGAAGCTGACCTTATAGATGGTATGCATGGCCTTGCAGATGAACAGCCCCAGCACCCATTCCGTCATGGAGTTGGTCGCCCAGAGGGGCAGCGACACGACAAACAGCAGGTCGGCGACGGACAGGCTGAGCAGGAACACGTCGGTCCCGGTCTTCAGCCGGTTGAAGTAGACGTAGGTACCGATCACCAGGATGTTACCGACCAGACCGAGGAAGCAGATGAGGGAGTAAAAGGTGGGCATGAACCAGGAGCGGAAGTGGCGGTTGGATTCCTTCTGGCATTGCTGGGTCCAATGATCATAATCCAAGTCAGTATTGTCTGTGGGGTAATCAGTGAAATCAGTGATGAACTCTGTAGTCATTTTTTCATTCTGAGAGAAGCAAGTCTGAAAAAAAGACAATGGGACATACTGTAAATCAGGATAATTGATGATTGACTGGTGTAATCATATGCCTTGAATTCTAATAACATGTCATTCTAATAGATTAGTGTTCAGGTTCAGGGAACTGGGTCCAAAATAAAGCAGACACAATGTACCCTGCATCTGGCCCCTTGATAAACTGGCATGCTTTCAGATAAGTATACCACTTCCTGAGAGGAAGATGTGCTATACAGTATGCTCTCGAATGAAAGACTGTGGTTAGTACCAGTATAGTGTTTGTGCGTTTCTGTGGGTAGATTGTGTTAGAGTTATAAAGATATCAGTTAATTGATTGTCTAAAACAAATTATATCGAAAGACTATTAATAATTCACACAAATGATATTGTATGGTATGGTATACTGAAGACTGTGTTCATACATGGTTCTTACCTCAAAGTAGGTGCAGATCAGCAGAGCTGGTACTAAGATTCGTGTATCTGAAAATCAGATAAGGTGTGGAGTATCAGTTGATCGATAAATAGACTGATATGTTAGTTGACTACAGTGCCTTGCAAAAGTATTTATCCCCCTTGGCGTTTTTCCTATTTTGTTGCATTACAACCTGTACTTTAAATAGATTTTTATTTGTATTTAATGTAAAGGACATTACACAGAATAGTCAAAATTGGTGAAGTGAAATTTTAAAAAATTACTTGTTTCAAAAAATTCTTAAAAATGGAAAAGTGGTGCATGCAAATGTATTCACCCCCTTTGCTATGAAGCCCCTAAATAAGATCTGGTGCAACCAATTACCTTCAGAAGTCACATAGTTAGTTAAATAAAGTCCACCTGTGTGTAATCTGTGTCACATGATCTGTCACATGATCTCAGCATATAGACATACACCTGTTCTGAAAGGCCCCAGAGTCTTCAACACCACAAAGCAAGGAGCACTACCAAGCGGCACCACGAAGACCAAGGAGCTCGCCAAACAGGTCAGGGACAAAGTTGTGGAGAAGTACAGATCAAGGTTGAAGGAGCTGGAGGAGTTTTGCTTTGAATGATGGGCAAAAATCTCAGTGGCTAGATGTGCCAAGCTTATAGAGACATACCCCAAGGAACTTGCAGCTGTAATTGTTGCAAAAGGTGGCTCTACAAACTATTGACTTTGGGGGGATGAATAGTATTGCACGCTGAAGTTTTCAGTTTGTCTTATTTGTTGTTCGTTTCACAAAAAGTATTTTTCATCTTCAAAGTGGTAGGCATGTTTAAATCAAATGATAGAAACACCCAAAACATCTATTTTTAATTCCAGGTTGTAATGTTACGAAATAGGAACAATGTGAAGGTGGTAAATACTATGGCAAGCCACTGTATAAGAACAACCTTTGGAAAGAGTTCAAGACACGTCACTTATGATGACACGTAGGAGTTGATATCCCTTGTTATTAGCATAAATTGTTTTTCTAAGTGTCAATAATACATTTGAGTTGTCTCAACTGTTCGGTATTTAGCTTGTACTGCAGTGTTCCCCAATAAGTGGCCAATAGGCCAAATTCATCCCACAGGTGATTTTATTTGGCCCCCCAAGTTTTCTGATCTTAGTGTTTGTTGTTGGACATAACACTAGAAAATCAGCTCAAAGTGTTTGGGATTTCTGCAATAAATTTGCAGTGTGCAAATCTTTTATGTTCTGGACCTGTGACCATTCACCCAAGGAAAAATATTCACACTGATTAATGTAATTGAGGAGCCCTGTTGTCCAGTGTGCAACAAAGACATAGCAAGGACATCTGGTGGTAACAGAAGGGGATGCACCAACCCAAATATGAAAAGCATTACAAACATCATTTTTCTAAAGAGGCAAAAAGAAAAACAAAAAACACGGTCAAAAATACCCCTTTGGCACGTCCCCCTGAGGCCCATCTGCTAGCCTGCTGTACCCGGGCTGCTAGCTGTCTGAATCGCTGTGCCTCCAGCTTAACATTATTAATGTTAACATTAGAAGCAACATTAGAAGCCTCCCCCCTAAATTTGTTTTATTCACTGCTTCAGCACATTCCGCCAACCTGGATGTCCTAGCCGTGTCTGAATCCTGGCTTAGGAAAGCCACCTCATTAGGGAATGAGAGTCCCTAACTATTTTTTTTCTGATAAAATAGAACTGCCAAAGGGGCGGAGATGCAATCTACTGCAGAGAAAGCCTGCAGAGTTCTGTCATGCTATCCAGGTCTGTGCCAAAACAATTCTAGCTTCTACTTTTAAAAATCCATCTTTCCAGACAAGTCTCTCACCATTGCTGCTTGTTATAGGCCCCCATCTGTGCCCAAGACATTGATCGCCCCCCATCTATCTTCAGAGTTTGCACTGTTAGGTGACCTAAACTGGGACAAGTTTAACACCCCGGCCATCCTACAATCTCAGCTAGATGCCCTCAATCTCACACAAATTATCAAGGAACCTACCAGTTACAACCCTAAATCCGTAACCATGGGCACCCTCTTAGATATCATCCTGACAGACTTGCCCTCTAAATACACCTCTGCTGTCTTCAACCAGGATCTCAGCGATCACTGCCTCACTGCCTGGGTGTGTAATGGGTCCGCGGTTAAACGACCACCCCTCATCACTGTCAAACGCTCCCTAAAACACTTCAGCAAGCAGGCCTTTCTAATCAACCTGGCCCGGGTATCCTGGAAGGATATTGACCTCATCCCGGCAGTAGAGGATGCCTGGTTGCTCTTCAAAAGTGCTTTCCTCTCCATCTTAAAGAAGCATGCTCCATTCAAAAAATGTAGAACTAAGAACAGATATAGGCCTTGGTTCACCCCAGACTTTGACTGCCCTTGACCAGTACAAAAACATCCTGTGATGTTCTGCATTAGCATCGAATAGCCCCCGCGATATGCAACTTTTCAGGGAAGTCAGGAACCAATATAGTCAGTCAGGAAAGCTAAGGCTAGCTTTTTCAAACAGAAATTTGCTTCCTGTAGCACTAATTCCAAATAGTTTTGGGACCCTGTAAAGTCCATGGAGAATAAGAGCACCTCCTCCCAGCTGCCCACTGCACTGAGGATAGGAAACACTGTCACCACTGATAAATCTATGATAATCGATAATTTCAATAAGCATTTTTCCACGGCTGGCCATGCTTTCCACCTGGCTACCACTACCCCGACCATCATCTTAAAACCCCCTGCAGCAACTGGAAGTGACACAACTAAAAGCCAACACTTACTTTGGCCGCCTTTCCTTCCAGTTCTCTGCTGCCAATGACTGGAACGAATTGCTAAAATCTCTGAAGCTGGAGTCTTATATCGCCCTCTCTAACTTTATGCATCAGCTGTCAGAGCAGCTTACTGATCACTGTACCTGTACACAGCCAATCTGTAAATAGCACATCCAACTACCTCATCCCCATATTATTACTTACCCTCTTGCTCTTTTGCACCCCAGTATTTCTACTTGCACAACGTCATCTGCACATCTATCACTCCAGTGTTAATGCTAAATTGTAATTATTTCGCCTCTATGGCCTATTTATTGCCTACCTCCATTTGCACACACTGTACACAGATTTGTCTATTTTTCTTTTCTATTGTGTTATTGACTGTACGTTTGTTTATGTGTAACTGTGTTGGTTTTGCCGCACTGTTTTGCTTTATCTTGGCCAGGTCGCAGTTGTAAATGAGAACTTGTTCTCAACTGGCCTACCTGGTTAAATAAAGGGGAAATAAAAAAAATATATATAAAAGAAATCTCATGATCAGAAAACTGGAAATTCTCAATCCGTCAAAACAGAAGTGACTCGGTTACAAAACATATTATGAGTGAACTGGGGCTGTACCTGCAACCATCTCAGTCTTACAAACCTGGTTCCAGTTTCAGTATTTCTATACTCAATTGATTTGAAACACTTAAAAAATGAATTAACACTCTCCCTAAACATTAATTTAACAAGGGCAGCAGATGTCAGCGATTCACAGATGTTGTGTTAATAAGAAGTAGAAGCTCAATTTAATGATCACAGCCTACTGTAGCTATACAGCTGTATGGCTTGTTATCAGCCTTTCCATCTTAGCACCCTACATCACATACACTATGTTCACCTAACGGAAGCACATTTACTATTTTCGTATTTTATTGTCTACATGCATGCAGCAATTGACTGGGCACACTGTTTTGCTAAACTTGCCCCACAGTAGAGCTAATATCCTATGAATAATCAACTATTTAAGAGGTTCAAATCACTTTTCCACAGTTATGAAATTGTTTGAAACATTGAATGATCTTCTCACCTTTGACAGCGGTCATGTTGATTGAGAGTTACTACTGCGCTTTAGTTCAGTACACAGGTTGTGAAAGTAGAGAGACAGCCCGCAAGTCTAGATGAGGCTGTGTGAGGCGCTAGTTTCTCCTTTGAACTATACTAAAAAAAAGGGCCCCTGGATCATAGTTACTCTCTCAGTGTCTTGTAAAAAACAATGATTAGGAATGAGAGTGAATGCAAATGTTGTTGGTTTTACGCATTGTGCAGGAAATTGACAAATGAACAATTTGAGGTATAATCTATGACAGTACAGAGAGATAGAACTGCATCCTGTGTATGTTGGTGATTTACTACCTATTAAACATTCACGTTGAACTGTTGCATACAGCAATTGCACGCTATGAGAGGAAATTAGTGTTCATGTTGTTCAGCACAGACACTCAGACACACAAAGATCTCAGTGACCACAGTGGTTGAGGGAAAATGTATTGTCTGTTCTATTTTCAACACACAGTCACTAGAAAGATAACACCATTACGCTTGTGCTGTTGAGGCTTATTTTTGTAGTCCACAGTGAAGAATAGGCTACATCGGTCCTAAATCGGTATAGACTTGGTTTCTCATCTCGCCATTACAACCCCATTACTTAACAATAGGCTTAGATGTTGATGAAATTGGCCATGCCATCTCCGACTCCGAGTTTACAGCTGATGTTGGATTAAAAGCCATTAGACATTGATTTTAATTGTATTTTGTATTGTATTTTAAAACTTTTGTCTACTATTTTCTATTGTCTGCAGTTTATCCCCACACCTGCCTGTACTTTCAGGTGGAGCAGGGATGAAGGTAAGGAAAAGCTCAGTGTCTGGGTCAAACAGGGCATACTGCTTATCATTACAATACATGTACTGTATGTACTCTTAGAAAAAGGGTTCCAAAAGGGTTATTCGACTGTCCCCATAGGAGAACCCCTTTTGGTTCCAGGTAGAACCCTTTTTGGCTCCAGGTAGAACTATTTTGGGTTCCATTTAGAACCCTCTGAGACCAAAGGGGTTCAACATGGAACCAAAAAGGGTTACTCAAAGGGTTCTCATATGGGAACAAACGAAGAACCCTTTTAGGTTCACCTTTTTTTTTCTAAGAGTGTACTAATATGTTGGATGAAAAGGCTGTATTACAAAGTCTGTATTAAAATGAAATCTTTAGCATAGCAAATAACCCACTTTGAGTTACATTTAGCTAGAATAAAAGTACAAATATAACTAAAAAACAAATACTGCACAAGTAAGTAACAAACAAGAGCGATGCTCATTCTGTAAACCTCATGCATTGAAGGGACTATTTTTAAGTGTCTTACCAATTCTGGGTGTTTGCCAAACCAACAGCTACAAAACAGCCCTCCCAGAGCAAGTGGCTGATATGTACTTCTAAGGTGAGATAGACTCATTACAGTCAACGCTTCATGCGTGTCTAATCCAAAATAATATAAATATGCTAATGTTTCTTCATGTCCCCTTTGAGAACTTTGACAAATAAGTGATTTACACAAAAGTCTCAGTAATTTCTCCAAATGTCCCCAAATGTTCACCAATACTCATACAGTATACGTTTGTCATTGTGTTTACCACCACAACACTTTTGTTTAGGCAGTGGTGGCAGTTCCACTGCTGTCTTGGTTTATCTTGGTCAGTAAAGGGCACGTTCAGTCTTATTCTCCCCTACTTTCCATCAACTCTGCACAAGCTGCACACCTGTCTGCCTGTGCGGTTGCGGCTTTGAGTTTTCAAGGCGCTCAGGAAAAGAACCCAGCAAAGAAACACTAACCACAATTCTGTGCAACAGGTGACTGCTGCAGAGGGACGACTGTGCATCTCTGCACCTAAGGTAAAGCTGTGACAAATCTCATCACTATTGCAAAAGGCTGATCATAGAAATATAATTACTATAACGGACAATTATGAGCTGCAACAATTTGACTGGTACACTCATGGGTAAACTCAATAGGTCACCGGCCCACCCATCATGGATGTTGATTTGAATGAGAATGTCTTTTCTACTAATTAAAATTATATGGGGCTGCTGGTATGGTTCCTACACATGGTATCTAGCTGCAAAAGTGACAGACATTTTTTTTTTTAAGTGTGTTAGCAGGAAGACGACTGTAGCTGTACCTTTATCAGTTTATATTCTACCGGTCTCTCTTATCTGTTTATCTTCTACCTGTCTCTTATCTGTTTATATTCTACCTATCTCTTATCTGTTTATCTTCTACCTGTCTCTTTTGCTCACATCAGGTCAATACAATATAAATACTGTTGGTTAAAATGTTAACTACAAATGATAACACTACTAAGACCGCTGGAAGTGTGGTGCAATATTGAAAACAGGAAACCCACTTCCTTGTACCTTGCAGATCAGAGGACACAGACCAGTGGACCACATCTTTAACAAATAGTATCAAATCTGTGATCAGTATTGGGTGCCATAGATTGTGTATGATAAGCTGTTGGATAACACAGTGCCACCGATTCGGCCCGCTACCAAGGACTGTGGGTTCTCTTCCGTGGCCGACGTAAGTAAGACATTTAAGCGTGTTAACCCTTGTAAGGCTGCCGACCCAGACGGCATCTCTAGCCGAGTCCTCAGAGCATGCGCAGACCAGCTGGCTGGAGTATTTACGGACATATTCAATCTCTCCCTATTCCAGTCTACATGTCCACATGCTTTAAGATGTCCACCATTGTTCCTGTACCCAAGAAAGCAAAGGTAACTGAACTAAATGACTATTGCCCTGTAGCACTCACTTCTGTCATCATTAAGTGTATTGAGAGACCAGTCAAGGATCATTTCACCTCTACCTTGCCTGACACCCTAGACCCACTTCAATTTTCTTACCGCCCCAATAGATCCAGAGAAAATGCAATCGCCATCAAACTGCACTCTGCCCTATCCCATCTGGACAAGAGGAATACCTATGTACCCTCCAAGCTCATCATTAAGCTTGGGGGCTTGGGTCTGAACCCCGCCCTGTGCAACTGGGTCCTGGACTTCCTGACAGGCCGCTCCCAGGTGGTGAAGGTAGGAAAAAACACCTCCACCTTGCTGATACTCAACACTGGGGCCCCACAAGGATGCCTGCTCAGCCTCCTCCTGTACACCCTGTTCACCCATGACTTCATGGCCATGCACACCTCCAACTCAATCATCAAGTTTTTTGTTTACCCCCTTTTTCTCCCCAATTTCGTGGTATCCAATTGGTAGTTACAGTCTTGTCTCATCGCTGCAACTTCCATACAGACTCGGGAGTGGGGAGTGTCAAGAGCCGTACATCCTCCGAAACGCAACCCACCCGCACTGCTTTTTGACACGATGCCCACTTAACCTGGAAGCCAGCCACACCATTGTGTCGGAGGACACACCATACACCTGGTGACCATGTCAAAATGCACTGCACCCTGCCCGCCACAGGAGTCACTAGTGCATGATGGGACAAGGACATCCCTGACAGCCAAACCCTCCCCTAACGACGCTGGGCCAATTGTGTGACGCCCCATGGGTCTCCTGGTCGCGGCCGGCTGCAACAGAGCCTGGACTCGAACCCAGAATCTCTAGTGACACAGACTGTAGCTGTACCTTTATCAGTTTATATTCTACCGGTCTCTCTTATCTGTTTATCTTCTACCTGCCTTAGACCACTGCGCCACTCAGGAGGCCACAATCATCACGTTTGCAGACGACACAACAGTAGTAGACCTAATTATCAACAATGACAACACAGCCAACCCTCCACAGGAGGTCAGGGCCCTGGGAATGTGGTGCCAGCAAAATAACCTCTCACCCAACGTCAACAAAACAAAGGAGCTGATTGTGGACTTCAGGAAACAGCAGAGGGAGCACCCCCCTATCCACATCGACAGGACCGCAGTGGAGAAGGTGGATAGCTTTAAGTTCCTCTGCGTACACATCACTGACAAACTGAAATGGTCCACCCACACAGACAGTGTGGTGAAGAAGGCACAACAGCACCTCTTCAACCTCAGGTTGAGAAGGCTGAAGAAACAGGAGGCTGAAGAAATTTGGCTTGGCACCTAAAACCCTCACAAACTTTTAAAGATGCACAATTGAGAATATCCTGTTGGGCTGTATCACCGCCTGGTACGGCAACTGCACAGCCCACAACCGCAGGGCTCTCCAGAGGGTGGTGCAGTCTGCCCAACGCATCAACGGGGGAAACCTGCCCTCCAGGACACCTACAGCACTTGATGTCACAGGAAGGCCAAAAAAATCAAGGACAACAACCACCCAAGCCACTGCCTGTTCACCCCGCTATCATCCAGAAGGTGAGGTCAGTACAGGTGAATCAACGCTGGGACCGAGAGACTGACAAACAACTTCTTTCTCAAGGCCATCAGACGGTTAAATACTGTTAAATAGGCGTCACTAGCACATTAGAGGCTGCTGCCCTATATACATAGACATGGAATCACTGGCCACTTTAATAATGTAACACTTGCCACCTTAATAATGTTTACATATTTTGCATTACTCATCTCATATGTACAGTTGAAGTCGGAAGTTTACATACACTTAAGTTGGAGTCATTAAAACTCGTTTTTCAACCACTCCACAAATTTCTTGTTAACAAACTATAGTTTTGGCAAGTCGGTTAGGACATCTACATTGTGCATGACACAAATAATTTTTCCAACAATTCTTTACAGACAGATTATTTCACTTATAATTCACTGTATCACAATTCCAGTGGGTCAGAAGTTTACATACACTAAGTTGACTGCGCCTTTAAACAGCTTGGAAAATTCCAGAACAGGATGTCATGGTTTTAGAAGCTTCTGATAGGCTAATTGATATAATTTGAGTCAATTGGAGGTGTTCCTGTGGATGTATTTCAAGGCCTACCTTCAAACTCAGTGCCTCTTTGCTTGACATCATGGGAAAATCAAAAGAAATCAGCCAAGACCTCAGAAAAAAAATCTGCTTCATCCTTGGGAGCAAGTTCCATATGCCTGAAAGTACCATATTCATCTATTACAAACAATAGTATGCAAGTATAAACACCATGGGACCACGCAGCCATTATACCGCTCAGGAAGGAGACGCGTTCTGTCTCCTAGAGATTAATGTACTTTGGAGCGAAAAGTACAAATCAATCCCAGAACAACACAAGGACCTTGTGAAGATGCTGGAGGAAACAGGTACAAAAGTATCTATATCCACAGTAAAAACGAGTCCTATATCAACATATCCTGAAAGGTCGCTCAACAAGGAAGAAGTCACTGCTCCAAAACCGCCATAAAAAAGCCAGACTATGGTTTGCAACTGAACATGGGGACAAAGATAGTACTTTTTGGAGAAATGTCCTCTGGTCTGATGAAACAAAAATAGAACTGTTTGGCGGGGAGGCTTGCAAGCCAAAGAACACCATCCCAAACGTGAAGCACAGGGGGTGGCAGCATCATGTTGTGGGGGTGCTTTGCTGCAGGAGGGACTGGTGCACTTCACAAAATAGATGACATCATGAGGGAAGGAAATTATGTGGATATATTTAAGCAACATCTCAAGACATCAGTCAGGAAGTTAAAGCTTGGTCGTAGATGGGTCTTCCAGATGGACAATGACCCCAAGCATACTTCCAAAGTTGTGGCAAAATGGCTTAAGGACAACAAAGTCAAGGTATTGGAGTGGCCATCACAACGACCTGACCTCAATCCCATAGAAACATTTTGGGCAGAACTGAAAAAGCGTGTGCGAGCAAGGAGGCCTACAAACCTGACTCAGTTACACCAGCTCTGTCAGGGGGAATGGGCCAAAATTCACCCAACTTATTGTGGGAAGCTTGTGGAAGGCGACCCAAAACGTTTGACCCAAGTTAAACAATTTAAAGGCAATGCTACCAAATACTAATTGAGTGTATGTAAACTGGGAACCCACTGGGAATGTGATGAAAGAAATAAAGGCTGAAATAAATAATTATATCTACTATTATTCTGACATTTTACATCCTTAAAATAAAGTGGTGATCCTAACTGACCTAAGACAGGGATTTTTTTTGGAGGATTAAATGTCAGTAATTGTGAAAAACTGAGTTTAAATGTACTTGGCTAATGTGTATGTAAACTTCCGACTTCAACTGTATATACTGTACTCTATCGTATTCTACTGTATTGTAGTCTATGCCGCTCTGACATTGCTCGCCGAAATATGTATGTATTCTTAATTCCATTCCTTTAGATTTGTGTGTATTGTTGTGAAATGGCTAGATATTACCGTTAGATTTTACTGCACTGTTGGAGCTATAAACACAAGCGTTTCGCTACACCCGCAATAACATCTGCTAAACACGTGTATGTGACAAATACATTTGATTTGATTTTAATTCCAACATAGATTTATCCTCTGTCACCTCAGCCTGAGTGTGGGAATAATTGTTAATATGAACAAACACGTCACCTTAAATGATTACCATTCTATACACAATGCGTGAGACATTGAAAACAAACCTATCATCAACAACTCCATGTCAGGGTAGAAAAGTTTATTGGTATAAATATGTCAAACAAAATTGATTTTAAGACAGTATGTTGATGACTCACTCTGCTCTTCAAGTTGCTTTAGGATGAGATGGAAAACCACTCATGTTCACGCAAACCTTGCAACACTGCTTATTACATTGCATATTAACATTTAAGAGTTTGTTCTGGGTTGAACATTGTACTTACTGGTCATAATAACATAACACTGAAAGGTTGTTCTAAGCATACAGCTTTTGATTTGATTGAGAGCTAGCAGACTTTGGAACACTGACTGGTAAAACTGTACAGTATGGATGAACTCGTGGCATTACAACAGGTTGGTGGACGGATGGACTGGGCCCAGGACTCACAATACACAAGAATATTAATAAATAATGAAAACAACTACTTATTTCTATTAACTCCTGAGACAATACTGTCACTTAATACTGATACTTAGAGTAAACATTAAAGAATATTGGGCAGAGGAGTCGCCCCACTCCCTCCGCTACTAAAGCAAACTCTCCCATTAGAGGAGTTGCGACACCATGCAAAAATAACATTGAAAGCAACATTACACTCCAAAGAACAAGTAATTAAACATTGAACAACTCATTTTTTTGTGACAGTTTTTACAACCAGCCTCAATTGGTAAGATCTGGTGTCTGCCAGATATAGTACCATAGAATAAGACAGGAGATATGTTTTGATATAGTGACAGGTGATGGATGGTTGCTTTCGACTGGCACTGCGGTCTGTGATGGAATTACGGGGAATTCACGTGGGCTTTATTGTGACTCAATTTAGACATTCACTTTAGTTGGGATAATTGCTTTGCTTTGAGGACTTGAAGCGCTTTGCAAATTGACAGCAGGTCTATTTTGACCCTGCCAACAGAGCTCTGAAGATTCAACCAATTGCATAAAACCCCATAAAACACAGCTTTTGTTCACATAGATACTAATGTGCAATGTGTTATCATCAGAGTGTGACTGTAGAGATGGAGTGATGCATCATGGACATTTCTCGGCCCAAAGGTCATAGGTCGAAACCTCAGTGGGCGGTAGAGCGTGCCCTGCTCGGCCCCTCTGAGGCTGCTGGCTCGCTGGGCGGGGCGTCCTCCGTCACGGCAGAGGTGGTCTCCGACCCTGTGTTACTGTCACTGGTGCCCTCCTCCATCACCCCTTCTGGAACACTCTCCTTGTCCTCTGACGGCGCCCCCTCCTCAACCTCACTGGCAGGACGAGCCATTGACTCCTCCGAGGCCTTTGACTTCTCTGTAACCAAGAAAGCAGGAAATATTAGGAGACAGCAAACACGTTTGGACCAATGTAGTTTCAAGTGTGAAATTAACATTGTCTGATGAGCGCATTTTACAACCTCCCAAAAGAAGCATCTACCGAAGAGAGAATACCTCACTCAGGGGACCTGACCAGAACCTGACCAGAACCATACATTAAAAGACCATACGGTTTAGTGATTAATACTTTTGGGCCTCACCACCAGTATCCATGGGGCTGGGTTCAGTCTCCTCTCTCTCCTTGTTGCTGCTGTCACTGAAAGACTCCTGCTGGCTCTTGCTGCCGTTTGACGGGCCAACTGGTTTCTCCTCCTCCTCCAGGCAAGAGGACGTGGACGCCTCCTTCTCCCGCTCCGACAGGCGCCTGCGGGATGCATCCTCTGCCGCAGCGACCTCTGCAGATATCTTCTCCATGTCCACCTCCACTTTCATACAACACAGCTGGGCACAGAGTGGCAACATGTTGAGTCTCCCCACCGGGGGATTAATTCTGGGGATTAATGCTCTTAATCTCACAATCAATCTCACACCTGTGCAACTGTGATTAGTAACATGGACTGTGATTTAGTGAGTACACCGTGATTAATGTTGCCACCTTGATCAGATTTCCTATTTCCTCTACAATGATACTACATTGCAAGGCAGTTAACCCACTGTTCCCTGGGTGCCATGGATGTTGATGAAGGCAGCCCTCCACACCTCTCTAATTCAGAGGTGGGTTAAATGCGGAAGACACATTTCAGTTGAACGCATTCAGTTGTACAACTTACTAAATAATCCCCTTTCAATCATTTTATTTCATTGAATTGCCCATTGTGAAGCATAGAGGAAGTAGATGGACTCTAAGTAAATAGCGCCACCTGGGGTATGGACTACACAGTGCATTCACTATACAGTGCAGTATCTGGATTCAGAACTGCAACGAGTCAGTCTACAAATTCTAAGCGACGACGCCGCAAGTTAGCCAGGACACATGGATAAAGTTAGCCGCTGTGGATCTCTACAATGCAGAACTGGTCTGAGGTCAACACTGTAATATTATAGGTCAACACTGTAATATAGGTCAACACTGTAATATTTACTATGTGCAACACAATGGCTTGCGTACAAGTTCCTGGATGATGATTCCATACCCTTTTCAGCTCGCTGGTGAAAGACTCTGTGGCATCGATGAATTTCCTTTTCTTGTCCTGGTGGCGGTCTTCAATCTGAAGTAGCTCCGCCTCCAGCTTCCTCTGTGGACCAGACACACAGAGAGAGACCTGCCAATTTACCGGACTGATTACCTGTTTTTAATGATTACTCAATTATCAAATAAGAAGAAAGGATTTGATATCCAGGTTACCATGACAATAACACCATGACTGGGAACATCCAACTTAATAGTGCTAAGTAGAGTAACATCTGTATTTCTGTAGGAAGACTGATAGAAGACTGACTGAAGACTGACAGACCCAGCGTAGCGTACCTGGTGCACCATAAGAGACTGGACCTGCCGTTTTAAGACCTGCATGCGGGCGGTAGTGACGACGGAGCGCACGTCGGGGACCACGCTCTCGCTCAGGATCTCGCTGATCAGGCGGTGGTTGCGCTGGAAACGGGCGGCAGCCGAGTGCTTCATGGAGAATCCATCGTCGTAATCTGGGAAGGAGAATGGAAAAGGCATGTGGCGGGTGCTGTGTGTCTATCAGAGCTCAATGAATACAACTGTCCATGGGGAAAGAGCGGAGAGATCCCACCCAATAAGTATAGATGTGGTCGGCCTCAGGAAAGAAATCTGATCTGGCATATCTTAATCGGACATAGCTTAACATTGACATACCTACGTTTGGTTAAATCATTTATAGCAGTAGGAAATGTCTGCATATTTGGCTGTTTGCATGTTTGTTGTATGAATATACTTGAATATACACATTTGCAAAGGAAGTTTGAACATCGTTGTGGTGAATGGTATTGATATTCATGTGTGGGTGGGTAGAGAGTTAAAGATACATCTTTCTCTCTCTCTTAACTCTGAAAAACCTTCCTCATTTACTCCATAAACGTCTTAGTGGTTTTTACTGGCGCTCATGCTCTTATTATTTCCCAGAAAAAGTAGAGGATGTTGCGAAAACTAAGGGAACATCCCAGCTCTAAGTACGTGAGACTTTTCTTTTAAATCCAGAGTCAAATGAAGCTGTCCTCTATAACACTAACATCAAAGTAAGTCATAAATGTAGGAGAAGAAATTGTCTCTTTTAATAAGGTCAACTTCTTATTGAACACATGGAGAATTCATTCATTCCACGTTGGGCCAAAAGTCATTCAACTGACAAAACAAAAAATCCCAAACTGCAGTGAGTAAATAAATAAAGTGATTTATTGTAGTAGTCAAACACCTCTTTCATTTGAGGTCTGTGAAGGATGCTACCCTTTGAAAATCGCAGTGGGGGTAAGATGGATTGTCTGTGCATTTGGGAGCAAGAAATACAATTTTGGCTTCATAATAACATCGTACATTTTATGGTGGAGAAAGACGTCATTCGAAAAATGATCATCTTCATCCAACGGTTCCATCGGTTGATCCTCACTTATGATTTTTTTTTTTTTGTGCTTTTTCTCCAACGGAACAATTTGTTCAGACTCTCCCCGTTCTCTGCATCTATGAAGCAACTGATGTGGCAAATCTTTCTGAAGTCGTCAATGTACAGCTTGTTGAGAAATGAATCCATAGGGATACTAACTATCACATTTTTACATCTTGGGTGTTTCCAATTACCACAAGATTTTTTATGCATTTTCTGTATACCATTATCCAGCTCGATATGAGACAAGCATCATTTCCTATAGGGTGTAATTCAGAAGTCCAGTTTTAATGTATGTTTCTATGTGATGTGCGTTGCCTTGCTTCTTACTGGAACTCAGTGAAGCCATTGATCTCAAATACAGGGCCCAGACTTATACTACAGAACTGAAATGGAGTGTGGCCTATAAGGTGAAGTAGCAAGTGTGACAAACACGAAGAGGTAGTGTAGGGATAGAAATTGACACCAAGGTGATGTCACAGTTGCTGAACCATGGTGTGGGAACCAGAGTGTGACTGACATGGTAATACTAGTAGTGCTGAGAGCGTCTTACCATCTGGGTCGTCTGCTGGCTGGATACTCATGTACGGTTCGCCTTTGTCGAGACGAGACTGGCGCTGTCGGCTTTCCTCCTCCAGAGCGGCTTCGGCGCGGCTCTTAGCGTTGACGTAAGCCAGGTAGGCTGGAGAGTTGTGGTAGGCCTTCATGCTCTCATTGTACTCAATCTGTAGAGGAGAGACAAAGATGTGACACGTGCCCCTTCAATGCAAAACAAACTATTCAACATTGAAGAAAAGTTACTCAGTATTTTTTTTTTACAAAGGAAGGAATGATGACTGGAGGGACCCTTCTGACAACTGCTGGAGACACTTGTTACTGGTCACCCGTAACAACCCCGTAAATAAACGCCCCGGTAAAACAAACCAACCTTCTCTGCTTCGTAATCATTCAAGTAATCCTGTTTCTCCTCATCAGTGAGGTCCCTCCACATGCCACCGATTATCTTCCCAATTTCCCATAGCTTCAGATCGGGATTGGAGGCTTTTACTTGATCCCAAACCTGGTGATGAGAACCAGACAGGGGCTCATTATCTCTAAGCAGATAGGTCATAAACCTATGGAGGCCGTGTTTAAACTCCATCTCCAGGGAGATATCCCATAATCTGTCTGTAGTGCTCTTAATGGCTAGGCTGCTGTATGTCTAGTTTCACAGTTCACACCTACCTCCATGGACAGGCAGATGATGTGTTGTGTACATTAAGAGTGCTCGTCCCTAACCCTGGCTAAAGTGTTGCGTGTTGTAAGGGTATAGTACAGTATTTTAATATGTCTTGCAATGGTGTGCACGATGGAGTAGTTTGGGTTTAAGTAATGTTACGTGTAGACAACTTACCTTGCGACTATATCGCATGTATGGCATCAACGGCTTGTCTGGCGGCTTGGGTGGCTTTGGAATGTTTATTCCTGAAGAATTCTGGGAAATAAAAAGGCACTTATTAGATTCAAAGTTAGGACACCAACAGGTGCTAAAAATGTCTAGTCATACAATTTGACACTATGCAAAGTCTCGACTGAGAACCACCCTGCAGGAAAATATGCATCCGCATAGTTAATCATCCGACCTTCAACAAAGTACATGTAAAAATAAAACTACAACACCCTCAGTCCAATCACCTTCATTTAATTAAAGCCTGTTTGAGCCCAGCCAGTGCACAGAAGTCACACGGAGACTATGATTGAGTAACACTGATTGAAGAAAATACAAAATCTCCCTAAAGCTGAGATTTGCACACTGCGTGACATGATGCCATTATTAGAATCCGAGTGCCAACCACAGCTTACATGCAGCGACTGTATTATTCCCGTAGCAGCCCGAAACCCATGCCAAGCATTGGGTCTATAATGCCATGGCAACACTGATGGCATGGGTTACTTAGCATGGCTGTCAGCAATGCAGACTTTGAAGGGCAGGATCGAGCAATTTTGAATACACACAGATGGACACTTGGCCAGTCTGCACTAGTATGATGAAGGCAGCAGAGGAGCGTTGGGATGGCATACATCTCAGAAAGCCTTGGTAATGGAATGGGTTAGACGAATCATACTGTCTGTCTGTTCAAGAATGTCCGCTCTTATAAGCCCTGGAAAAAGTACTATTTCTAAACAAAGCCAAAGAGCAAAGTTGTCAAGAGCTGTTATAGCTTATATCTGCCTATACGTTATTACTGAGTTTTACTAAGCAAGCTAGATTAGGCTGTTTCAATCCAACTAGATAGTCATTTTAAATATTGATGTTAGTTTCCTTCTGTGTCTGGCGTTTTCATCCCGGTGTTTTCTCTATGTCATTATTCCTACCGTTGCCCGACTGTTGTTGCTTGTTGTCCCTCCCAGCCTGTAGTTGTTATAAGCCAGATGGCTGTAGGGGTTGTACCCCACAAACCCAGGGGTGTTGGGCAATTGCTGATGGAAACAAATGAGACAGAAACACAGATGAGAAATGACATAAAATAATGGGGTAAAGCATGACAAAATCAATGAAAAACTGGCGAAAACATGAATGTTGAAAAGCTGTAAAAAAAAATCAACTGAAAAAGACTTGCACTCATGCTAAACCAACAAGAAGGATCATCAAGACAGCAATGTAATCTATACATTAGTGTTGTTTGTAAGGAAAATAATGTATAGTCTACAGTATGTTGTATATGGTACCTCACATCTTAGGGAGTGGAGCTTATTATCTGAGACTGCAAAGCGTATTGCATTGACCAATTCTACTGTGGTAACAGGACTATCTGCAGGGTATACCGTATTAATTGGCCAAATGGATTCCACTTTTAAAAACAAGTTAGCCCCCAAAAATGTATGCCTCTCAAAATGGACAGTAGCAAGTTAACATTGAAAGATAATAGATGGCATGAATGTTATTATTGGACATCCCTTTCCAAATGGCTTCCCATGTGCCATCAGAAATACTTACTGTTGTAGGGGCTGGGGGAGGGGGAGGGGCATATGGCCTTTCTCTTTCTCTTTCTGTTATGAAAGAAAAGGTCAGATGTTAAAATCAAGGCAAAAATGACCCTTTTTACATCTCTCAATGTTGATTAAATCAATCCTATCAAGGTAGATCTGAATTTTGTGATTTTCTATTTCTCTCTCAGCAAATACATGACGGATAATTATTAACCTATCAATTATAATACAAGGAAATCATATAGCCTACCAGAAACTAATATTTCATGCAGAAATTACATTTATTTTATTGTGATCACTTTTGTAGCCATAGTTGCCCAGCTTTGTCAGAGACCTAACAGAAATACTCATATTTTCATTATCTGATGGCTAAACTTGTATAAATGCAAACAATTTCTTACTTGACATCTTGGCAGAGAGGAAGAATTATATCAGTTTATTCCAGTCATTTGGGTCTGTAATAAACACATTATAATGGGGGAAAGCATTTAGGTGTTTCATTAACTTCATTTGTTATTACAGTACTTCTACAATTGAATAGAAAAGAAAGTTAATAGCTTGAGAGGGAGAACAAAAGAGATGTTGGTGCCAAAATGATGTCAGGCGACGTATGTGCAACATCACAACAGTGTCAGTGGACAGGCATGAACATGACAGAGGTTTGATGTGACTACTAGCAAGCTGTTCGCGTCCAAAAACATCGCTTACACTATTTGGAATGGCATTTGCTTATAATTGCATATACGCAAATAAATCAGATAAATGGAAATGCATTTGCTGAAAAATAAAGCGCTGTCATCTTGCGTAGTTGGCTGACACCCAGCTGTGCTAGCTAGCGAGGCTAGTAACGTTGAGCTAACTACTTCATTAGTAGTATGCAGCTACTAGCTATAGCTAGCCAGCTGGCTAACTTGGACCATCTGATCAATAGATGATGAGTATGCAAACGTAGATAACACAATCAGTTAGCTTGCTAACTTGTGGAGAAGGCGAATCATCTGCAGTTTAAATTGTTTAACCATAGCTAAAATACAGAATATTGTATTTGATACTCCGCATACGTTGTCAGGTAGCTCGCATTAGCTAGCCACTAAGCATTCAGATTAAAGCAATCTAACGTTAGCTATCTAGCTGTCACTGAAACAATTTGATTTTGATTTGAGGCGGTAAAACAGCAGATTAACAGTGACTATACCCGAACCGTTTTGGATGTGGATTGAGCAGTGGAAAACCTTGGATCAGAGAATTTAGCAAGCACCATGCTAGGTTGATAGCCACTACCTCATACGCTATATATGAATAAGCGCTATTTTCTAGCTAGAGCTGTCACAATATAGTCACATCATCACCTTGCATGCATCTGTAAATCTGTTATTTAAACAAAAGTGGCATTTTATATAAATTCTTGACATACAATTGAAAGACAATTCAACATAAATCAATTAATGAATATTATTGCTTTTCATATTTTGGTTAGTTCACATAGCAAGCAAGTGAAAGTAATGGCCAGCAAACTCACCCCAAAATCCTTTGTCCCCCACCAGTGTGTGTGTGGCTAGAATCAGGTTTAGTTAGCTAGCTAGCAGAAACAGTCCTCAAAATGAAAAAATAAATAAATAAATGATGTGGGGTTCACACAGATTTCAGTCGAATTTTCCAGAACTATTCCTTTCTCCTCTGTTAAGGGCATCATGTTTGCATTACACCCCAAGGCTAGTCTACTCTAAATTGAATCATCTAATTTAATTGCTAACATTTTTCAATCAATCTATTACTAAAATAATTGCTACGTAATGAATACACATTTGTGATGATTTTGCATTATAATACTGAATTTGAGACTATCAAATTCATAATTAACCAATTACTGATTTGGAATCAAATATTCTGAATACACACGGGTTCAATATAGTGAACTATGAATGAATCAGTGATGAACATGAACATACAATAAGGAGGACATTGCAAGAATTCATTGACAATTTATAATTTATACATAACTCATATAAACTGCACTAATTGAACTATGCTGCTGCAGTTACATGATGACAGGTCTTGTCATCAGTGCACTGATCCAAGGTTGAGCTGCTGCTGGTTATGGCAGAAGAATGCATCTTGCTAATTCATTCTGACCATACATTTTCATATTCCATTGCTTGCAAAGAGCTATTATCCTTAGCTTCAAATTCCATATGATAAAAATGCAAAAAATAATAATATTATGTCACCCAAGCATGACATTTAGCTGCATTCATTCTGCATCACTGACAAAAAAGGGTTTTGAGAAAAGCCAAGGCTGGCCCATTTGTATCTTCTATATTGTTAGCAGTGGTGACCTGTCATTCAGGGCAGGTTGGGCTTACCTTTTTGGCATGTTATTTTGGCATTAATACATGTCACATATCAGTTTGCAGACAATGTAAGACATAAAAATAATAATTATTGAGTCAATAAAGTTGCATACAAACACAGTCTCTTTTTTGCTTTCTTGAGTAAGGCAGCTCCAAAATACAGGTGTTTCCGCCTAGCTAAATGCTTTCTGTGGTGGTGGGAGTGCTAGCAGAAAATACATAGCTTAGGTGTTGGTAATGTTCTCTAGTTGCACCATGATTAGTTCAGTGTTCTGTCACTCGTGAGGACAGTACGTCACCACCAAGTCTAAGGGTAGACCTCTAAAATTCAAGATCCTTGGGTGCTGCTATAGAGTTACATTAGAAGTGTCGATCCAAGAAGGCTCAAGGTCATCGGCCATTGGACATAAACATTACACAAGTTGGAAATCGCAAATTCAACAATGAGTGGTTGGGAAGGAATCAGTGACAGTGGCTAACTGAAAGCATTGCAAAGCAATCACTAGCTTGCTATTCAGTGGCTGTGTGGTCCCAAATCTGGGATTAAGTATCTCTTTTCCAAGTTTAAAATGGTAAACATTCAACATTGGCCATGCTGTCAATGAAGCATGATTGGTGCTGCGCTCAAAACAACTATTAACTCGGAACAGTGAAAACTCGACTTCAGTGAGTTCAAGACAACTGGGAATTCCGGAAAAAAACTAATGAGAAATATGTTTTGAACGGTTATCCAACTCGGAATTGTAAGTTGGGAACTCTGGCATTTTTTTAGAGCTATGACTGGAGATCAATGATGTCATCATGATTCAACCTTGTTTTTTTTCCCAAGTTCCCAGTTGTCTTGAAAGCACCATAAATCCAAAGAATGCCAGACTTTGATGACAACATTTTCCTACGAAGGACAGCCGTACCACCTTTCTGTTCAAGTGAGCACAGAGTCCAAAAATCTCTTGTATGCTGTTGCATAAATTATGTAATATGCCAGGGAGATACAGTTGAAGTCGGAAGTTTACCTACACTTATGTTGGAGTCATTAAATCTCATTTTTCAACCACTCCACAAATTTCATGTTAACAAACTAGTTTCGGCAAGTCAGTTAGGACATCTACTTTGTGCATGACACAAGTAATTTTTCCAACAATTGTTTACCGACAGATTATTTCACATATAATTCACTGTATCACATTTCCAGTGGGTCAGAAGTTTACATACACTAAGTTGACTGTGCCTTTAAACAGCTTGGAAAATTCCAGAAAATTATGTCATGGCTTTAGAAGCTTCTGATGGGCTAATTGACATAATTTGAGTCAATTGGAGGTGTACCTGTGGATGTATTTCAAGGCCTACCTTCAAACTCAGTGCCTCTTTGCTTGACACAATGGGCAAATCAAAAGAAATCAGCCAAGATTGTAGACTTCCAAAAGTCTGGTTCATCCTTGGGAGCAATTTACATACACCTGAAGTTACCACGTTCATCTGTACAAACAATAGTACGCAAGTATAAACACCATGGGACCACGCAGCCGTCACTCTGCTTAGGAAGGAGAAGCGTTCTGTCTTCTAGAGATGAACGTACTTTGGTGCGAGAAGTGCAAATCAATCCCAGAACAACAGCAAAGCTTTGCGAAGATGCTGGAGGAAACCGGTACAAAAGTATCTATATCCACAGTAAAACGAGTCCTATAACGACATAATCTGAAAGGCCGCTCAGCAAGGAAGAAACCACTGCTCCAAAACCGCCATAAAAAAAGGCAGACTACAGTTTGCAACTGCACATAGGGACAAAGATCGTACGTTTTTGGAGAAATGTCCTCTGGTCTGATAAAACAAAAATAGAAATGTTTGGCCATAATGACCATCATTATGTTTGGTGGAAAAAGGGGAAGGATTGCAAGCCGAAGACCACCATCCCAAACGTGAAGCACAGGGGGTGGCAGCATCATGTTGTGGGTGTGCTTTGCTGCAGGAGGGACTGATGCACTTCACAAAATAGATGACATCATGAGGGAGGAAAATTATGTGGATATATTAAAGCAACACATCAAGACATCAGTCAGGAAGTTAAAGCTTGGTCGCAGATGGGTGGACAAATGGACAATGACCCCAAGCATACTTCCAAAGTTGTTGCAAAATGGCTTAAGGATAATAAAGTCAAGGTATTGGAGTGGCCATCACAAAGCCCTGACCTCAATCCTATAGAACATTTGTGGGCAGAACTGAAAAATCGTGTGCGAGCAAGGAGGCCTACAAACCTGACTCCGTTACATCAGCTCTGTCAGGAGGAATGGGCCAAAATGCACCCAAATTATTGAGGAAAGCTTGTGGGAGGCTACCCGAAATGTTTAACCCAAGTTAAACAATTTAAAGGCAATGCTACCAAATGCTAATTGAGTGTATGTAAACTTATGACCCACTGGGAATGTGATGAAAGAAATAAAAGCTGAAATAAATTATTCTCTCTACTATTATTCTGACATTTCACATTCTTAAAATAAAGTGGTGATCCTAACTGACCTAAGACAGGGAATTTTTAGTAGTATTAAATGTCAGGTATTGTGAAAAACTGAGTTTAAATATATTTGGCTAAAGTGTATGAAAACTTCTGACTTTAACAGTATGTATACTGTAGCTAAGAAAGTAATACTAAGCGTATGTTATGTAGTAAGCTGTTAGTAGCCCATGTGCCTCAGCCTATAATTTTGTCTATTTACCCCTCTTAATTTTGCCTACTGTTCTGACTTGGTGGTGCACATGTAGTCCATAACCTGTTTTAGAGAAAAGTAATCATCGAATTTTGTAAGAGCTTCCATTGTCTGCATGTATGCTCCCTTTATTTATCCTACGGTTCTGACTTGGTGTACAGGGAGAACACTGTAAGAACGGCCCATGTTCTGAATTCGGTCGCTGTACATTTCAAAAGTGCTAAACAAATAGTTATATAGATTACGTCCACCCTAGCTCGCTCATTAATGTCTTTATCGAAATTACAGATTGCCTCTTATCTGCTTGTCGTCACCTTATTCCATAGTTTGTACATCTCAATTATCATTAGGAACCACATTTGTTTTTAGCAGGTCAGCCATATCAGTAATGTTTTTTTAAAAGGCAGTAAATGAGGCTGAATTAACTGTTTCTCTGCCAGCAAAGGCTCCGCTGATAGCCAGGTGGAGCAGTGGTAAAATGTTGGGACTGTTGTTGGGACAACTTTATGTAGGCCTTAACAGTTTGTGGGCACCTTTGTCACCTTTATAGTGCAATTAATGTATTGTTTAGTGTTGTGTAGTGGCTTTGATGGTATGCATCCCACTGTTTCATTTGTTTTTTTTGCCCCACCAAGATGTACATGCTAAAATCGTCACTGATTGTTAGAACTCAAATACTTTGCATTCTTGCTCACATTCTTTGCAATCTGTACAATGTCAACAGTAATGCTTTATTTGCTTGTTGCCATCTTTATAATAACACATTAAGCCTCTTCTGACCTGGATTGAAATGTTTGTCATTTTTTTATTTATGGCTCTGCCATAATCCACTTGTTGTTTGATTTGTCAGGCTATTGATTCATGGTGTGACCCTCTATTTGTATTGTCTTCCAACACGACCTTGAATACAGTTCAAATACGTAGAATACAGAAAAAAATGACATTTTCTCTGCGACAGTTATTTAGATAGTACTGTTCGATATCTATGGATAGGCCAGCTTGCGAACGTTGACCTCCATCACTGCATCACTTACTTGATGTGTGGCACCTGTTATGCAGTACTCCATTATATTTCGTAAGTATTTCATATAGCCTATTGTTCATGTACTGGGGAGAAGTGTGCAGAGATGGATGACCCCCTAGACTAAATGCCAGATGTAAGGGCTTAACTGACACACCCCCAGGCCTCCTTGGCACAGTCCTGTGATTCTGGATGCCTGCAGGCTGGGAAAGTCCAATCCCATTTTAAATCAAGCAGAGGATTCCACGTAAATCCCTTTTGACTTCCCATTTTTGGATTAGGCACATGATTTTTTTCTGAAAGTTCTGGGGTATTCTGATTCAGGCTCAGTTCTTCTTACGCCTGTAGGGCTCACCAATAGACTCAGGCAGTGGAACTAAGCAGCCTTGAAAGTTGACTCTGGTGGTGGACCATGCAGGTATTTTTAGAAGCGGTGGCAGTCACATTATTATGCTGTATCATTCCTAAGGTATTCGTTGGACATGCCTTGAGTATTACTGTTAACGACGTGTATATTTAAGTGGAGTTAGAAAATACATTTCTGTTAACAAGTCTTCAAAAGTTACATCCGGCAAAATACATTCTTGAGATTTTCAGTTGACAGAAACCTCAGCCTTTCTGGTTGGTTGACCTGGAGCTATGATTGTGTGGTGGACCTGGACCTGGAAAACAGTAATGAGATTATGTTTTTCTTAGCCTTTGATGGTCCAGACATAATGATAGAAACAACCCGTTTAGAAGTATACCCTTGGTTCTTGTGCAATGTATGGCCTACATACAATGTATGGCCTACACTTAGCACAGTATGCACTTTCCCTGAACTCAGTATTTTATTTAACTAGGCAAGTCAGTTAAGAACAAATTCTTATTTTCAATGATGGCCTAGGAACAGTGGGTTAACTGCCTTGTTCAGGGTTAGAGCAACAGATTTTTACCTTGTCAGCTTGGGGATTTGATCTTGCAACCTTTCAGTTACTAGTCCAACGCTCTAACCACTAGGCTACCTGCCACCTCAGTATCTCCTGTGTGGTGGAATATTTTATATGCCATGCAGCCGTTTAGAGAGGAAAAGAATCAGGCGAGAGATCAGATGCTACACGTTTATGATTTCATTCGATCTAATACAATGTATACAATTCTCTCATAGAGTAAACATTTTACTAATACCCAAATTATTATTCCATAATAAGCACAAATTCTTGCTGCGTGTTCTTCAATGTTTGTAAAGCATGGCCCTGTTCTGGACCACACATACAAGATCTTGACATGTTTAAACCCAGTATATAGCTAGGCTACACATGCAAAAGTTACTTTGAATCTTTTTACAGTAGAATTAACAGGTAAAGTCCAAGGCAAACAGGAATATCCTTCAGAAATACAAAGACAGTAGAGCAAAAGATAGAGATCAAGTAATATAGTGTAAGTATACACAGTTGAATGTAAATGAAACACCGAAGGTCTTGGATCCAAAAGGAAAACCAGGACCATTGACTTGAAACATAGCACTATTTTACCTAGAGATAATATCTACAGTAGCACAGAAATGGAATGTTCTTCTGTATGACCCATGTGACTTTTTAAACCTTTATTTAACTAGGCAAGTCAGTTAAGAACCAATTCTTATTTACAATGACAGCCTGCTTGTAAAGATAAGGCCTTAGACTTATGTATAGTGTTCTTCAGTACATGACAAGGGAATACAATGTAATGTACACAAAGCACTCCTATAGTTTTTGGGGTTTCATGCCTCAAAATACCTTCGCTCATAACATCTTTGGAGATGCCTTTCGTTGTTCATGTCACTTCATTGTGTTTGGAATACAATCAACTCATCAGCTACAGTATATCCTCCTTCCTTAATACCATTTCCTATGTCTTTCTAGTTGGGAATGACATCAGTAGCTTTGTTGAAATTATGTGTGATAACGGTTAAGAACAAGGAATTTTTACAATGACAATTCAAATATGACCAGCTTTTGGAAGATGGACTTTTCATTGGGTGCTGCTGGGGTGGAACTGCTCTTGTGTAGTCTAGGGGAATAGTGGATGTCATGGTGGAATGTGGCGGAAAGTAAGAGCATCCCGTTTCATTGAATTGCCTCAGAGAGCCAAAAATACACTTTAGGGACTTGTCTATTGGAGAAAAAGCTAATATGAACTATTAGTGATCATCAAGAGGCTCCGTTTCAAGGTTAATGACCCAGAAGCATGCAAAACTGGATGTCGGTTCAACCAGCCCACCGGGGATGTTTGTCTGTTTGGTCACAGTTTAGGTCAAAGTTTACCATATGTAGGTTAAGTAAATGTCTACAGGTTAGTAATAAGTTCAGAAGATAAGTCATCGATTGAGGGACTGCTAGGTAAACTACAACAGTATTAACATACAATATCCCATAGATCCTTTGGATAACTTTGGCAGTTTTTTTATTATATATATATATTTTTATACAAGGAAGCAAGTTACAGATACAGTACAGTTGGCTAAGTCCGCAATAATTGTCTTTGGCCCGGCTCATGTCAGGTCATGTCACACATCGACCCAAATGTCTTTGATATTGTGATTCTGAATGGCAATGTAATACAGCTGGTTTTCTATCTACTTTGTCCCCAGGCTGGGAGGTGTGAATGTTCAATGTTGCCTAATGAAATAAGATATTTCTGTCCCAACATTTACTACCCATGGTAGGTAGCAATGACAGCACAACCATGATGAAGGGCGTTGCTATGATGGGCTTAGTTGGACTTGCTACAGTATGTGTTCTGCTGTTCTGGATAACAGCCAGAGGAAAGGCCTTGAATGACTTCTAGGCTCCTCTGTCAAACCAGAGGGGTGTGTGAGAGAAAGAGTGAATGGTAAAAGTTGTGTGCCTTACAGACACAATGTGGCTTTGTGAGAGCAAATCAGTGCAATCCCAATGTAGCTTGGACTCTCTAGCGCTCTATCACTCACACGGTCTCTATTCCCTCTCCCTCTAGTCTATCTACTCACATCTCTGCTGACAAAAAGAGCTGCCTATCATTTGTAGGAGTCAGTTTTCGGACAACCTGTTCTGCACTCTTCTTTCAGTTCTTGAAAGAGGAAGCAGGACAACTGTTGCCCCCGTCCGTCTGGTTTACCCCCTCGGCACTGTCCCTCGCCTCTACATGAAGCTAACTGTGCCAGTGTACTGTTAACACCAATAATGAATGTCCAGTCGAGATGAATCCTTCCTGGAGTCAATTAGTAACCCAACTCTCTCAGGGGAGGATTAAGTGCACCATCCGTTTCTAGAAATGACAAACGACCGACCTCACTGAACTCACTGATCAGACTGTCCTGTATTCAAGGGTCGTCTTCTCTCCTGTATTCCCTGTCGTCCACAGGTTTAGCCTGAGTCAGTCAATCAACCAATCACATCATAGATCATATTCTGAGGGAACCAGTCATGATCTTTTCCACCCATTTGCAATACAGTACAATCAAATCGCTGTAGGGATGTTAACAGTCTTGTCCACGTAGTGTATGTGGAAGATATGTAGAGTATGATGCACTAGTAAGTTTGTCAACATAATAATTCAAATCAATGATTCCTTTGCTTCATCAATGATGTCAAACCTGATAACTGGCTCTGCCAGAGTAAAAGTCAAGGGTGTTCACTTATTTATACTGGAGGGAGTCCATGTATGACGATGATGCTATCTCTCTGTAAGGTTTCTAATGTTATTATATAGACACCTGATGTTTCTCCAAACATTTCAACTAGCTAGCAATTACAAAGGATGTCTAGAGCGTGTTTTTTCATCATGCAGTCATTAAGTCCTCTTCTCTTATAGCCGTAAGGAGTTTTCACTAGCCACACATGCTACAATCATGCAAAGTCACTACATTAGTCCATGAAACAGTCAGGCGGTTAACTATAGTAATGCTCCCACTGATATCTGTGTATTTAGTTGTATGTTTTATTTCATCAATGTAGTATAAAAACTTGGAGATATTTGTGTGACAGCTAGACAGTATTTGTGGTCAGTCACACATTTAGGCTATTCTAAGATTGTCCCCCTCATCTGGGAGTTTGTATCTCTGTCTCCTTCTGAAGAAACAATCCCCCTCAAAAAGCACAGGGGGAAGAAAAAAAAACATTTTTGGCACAATGAGTGTATAGCACCACTATAAACTACACAATACTGCCAACAAGCAGTCTCTTGGTTGGAAAGAAATCCTGTATATAGAAGCATATTCATACAAACATGAGAGCAGCAGCACTGGCGTCTTAGTACTTCAGCCCCAGCTGGAGAAACAAGATTATCCTATCAGCAGTGTACAGAGTCCCGAGCCCAGCTATGATGCCAGTCCCCCTGGACAAATAAGCCAGAGAGAGAGAGAGCTCCCAGTCAAAGAGAAGGGGGGGAAGCGGAGAGGAGGGAGAGAAGGGGGGGGGGTAGCGATAAAGCACATCTATTCTGGGCTCCTCTCAGAGGTACAGTTTATTCTTTCAAAAGTAATCTCTCTTTTCACTACATGTCTCCAAATGTTGTGAAAAGCTGTGGCTTATCATCAATTGGTAATTCTCTCTCTCTCTCTCTCACACACACACACTCCCAATATTAATTATTTTCTACAGCTGCTGCTGAATGGTTGATGTTGAGCCATGTTAGGACACTTAACTCATGCAAAAAGGTTTTATGTTTTTTTGTTTCAAAGATGCTAAGAGATGGAAATCAGAGTTCAACTAAACTATACAAAACCAACGTTGTCCTGTTTTGAGAAGAATGATTACAACACTTTTATTTGGGGGCCTGTTGTTTGCCACCTGTTATTTAAAGCAAGAGCATCTTCCCAACTTCACAGAATCGTAAAATACACACATGTGCTCAAAAAGATGCATACAGACATACACTCACACACGGAAACAAACGATAATAAAATAATAAAATTCTATGGTTTCCTTTTATCTTTTTCATATCAAGCAAGTACCGTTAGCCTCACGTGGAGTGGGGCTTTAGGGTTAAGTCCTTTCCTTCCATAGTTGTAACTAAACAGCACCAGTAGAATTTGGCTGGCCCTAAGCCCTAGCCCTGGCCCCCCAGGGGCCCTGCCGGTCCCCTCCTCACTCTCTCATGGTTGCAGTCATTAGCTGGTGGCAGTCCAGTTCCCCACGCAGCTCCAGGGGCCCCGGCAGCCTCATGCCCGTCTTCTGGTCGACACACCAGCACTTTCCCCGCTGCCCGTCACGTGCTGGCTGGCACTGTAGACACAGGAAACAAGACAGGTATCAGTCAAAAGCCAAATGATATACTAGTTTATACTATTTGACAAAAACAGAATCATGTCTATGTATGCATGGGAATACTTCGGAACAGATTTCCTAAATTGAATCATTTTGAGCTGATTTCCTGGTGATTCTATAGTATTTTATGTCCAACAACGAAATATATATTTTTGTCGCTGAAAACTTCAGCACAACATGGAGCTTGAGGAAGACCAGTGGAATTAGTTGTAAATCTGTTCAGCGATCATTCCGCTCCTTGCCACTCCTGTCATGCTAATCTTTGGCAAGGAGTGGAACGTTAGCTAAACAACCTGGTACCCAGGCTAGTGTGGCCCATGTACAGTTGAAGTCAGAAGTTTACATACACCTTAGCCAAATACATTTAAACTCAGTTTTTCACAATTCCTGACATTTAATCCTACTAACAATTCTTAGGTGTCTTAGGACAGTTAGGATCACCTCTTTATTTTAAAAATAATGAGTAGAGAATTATTTATTTCAGCTTTTATTTCTTTCATCACATTCCCAGTGGGTCATAAGTTTACATACACTCAATTAGTATTTGGTAGCATTGCCTTTAAATTGTTTAACTTGGGTCAAACGTTTCAGGTAGCCTTCCACAAGCTTCCCTCAATAAGTTGGGTTAATTTTGGAACATTCCTCCTGACAGAGCTGGTGTAACTGAGTCAGGTTTGTAGGCCTTCTTGCTCGCACACACTTTTTCAGTTCTGCCCACTCATTTTCTATGGGATTGAGGTCAGGGCTTTGTGATGGCCACTCCAATACCTTGACTTTGTTATCCTTAAGCCATTTTGCCACAACTTTGGAAGTATGCTTGGGGTCATTGTCCACTTGGAAGACCCATTTGCGACCAAGCTTTAACTTCCTGACTGATGTCTTGAGATGTTGCTTCAATATATCCACATAATTTTCCTCATTCAGGATGGCATCTACTTTGTGAGGTGCACCAGTCCCTCCTGCAGCAAAGCACACCCACAACATGATGCTGCCACCCCCGTGCTTCACGGTTGGGATGGTGTTCTTTGGCTTACAAGCCTCCCCCTTTTTCCTCCAAACATAAGGATAGAATATGGCCAAAAAGTTAAATTTTTGTTTCATCAGACCAGAGGACATTTCTCCAAAAAGTATGATCTTTGTCCCCATGTGCAGTTGCAAACCGTAGTTTGCTGAGCGGCCTTTCAGGTTATGTCGTTATAGGACTCGTTTTACTGTGGATATAGATACTTTTGTACCTGTTTCCTCCAGCATCTTCACAAGGTCCTTTGCTGTTGTTCTGGGATTGATATGCACTTTTCGCACCATCTCTAGAAGACAGAACGTGTCTCCTTTCTGAGCGGCATGATGGCTGCGTGGTCCCATGGTGTTTCTACTTGTTTGTACAGATGAATGTGGTACCTTCAGGTGTTTGGAAATTGCTCCCATGGATGAACCAGACTTGTGGAGGTCTACAAATGTTTTTCTGAGGTCTTGGCTGATTTCTTTTGATTTTCCCATGATGTCAAGCAAAGAGGCACTGAGTTTGAAGGTAGGTCTTGAAATACATCCACAGGTACACCTCAAATTGAATCAAATTATGTCAATTGCCTTATCAGAAGCTTCTAAAGCCATAACATCAATGTCTGGAATTTTCTATGCTGTTTAAAGGCACAGTAAACTTAGTGTATGTAAACGTCTGACCTTCTGGCATTGTGATACAGTGAATTATAAGTGAAATAATCTGTCTGTAAACAATTGTTGGAAAAATGACTTGTGTCATGCACAAAGTAGATGTCCTAACCGACTTGCCAAAACTATAGTTTGTTAACAAGGAAATTTGTGGAGTGGTTGAATAACGAGTTTTAATGACTCCAACCTAAGTTGTTTGTAAACTTCCGACTTCAACTTTAGATGTTTGGAAATGTACGCCCATGTATGGTCATATACGTCCGTGTAGGTATCTGGAAATGGTAAACAGTTTTATACTACCCTTTTGTTGTTAACGAATAGGTTACATGCCTTTTGTAACTTAACTGCTAAGCTCATGGATTTTGATCTGTAAAATAGTCATTGAAAACACCTGTTAGACACAAGAAACCAGACAGGTATCAGTCACAAGCCAAATGGCATGATAAGCATATGATACAGATAAATGGCATCAGGTATGGTGCCTAAATACATTCAGCCGTGGGACGATTTTTCTTTGAAAGGATCGTCGGAGGCTGGAAAATAGTTATAAATATTTTGTACACTGCAAATTGGCCGCAAGAATCTCAAACAGATATACTATTTGACAAAAACAGAATCATTTCAAACCTTGATTACATTATGATACGATCACATATGCCTCTCTATGTATGCATTCTATAGTATTTTATGTCCAACAACGAAATATATATTTTTGGCTCAGAAAACCACAGGAATACATAAGGTATTGCAGTTTCTTAATAGCACTGGATTATTTAATGGTGAAAGAGCCACGTCCGTTTGTGATATTACAGAAGTTACTGCAAACACCAAACACTTTTTGGCATCCTCGGACATCATTGCACGCACGATAGAAGAGAGCAGTATGTACTGCAATCATTTTTTTCACCATGCTGCACGACTCTCCTCAGGTCGGAAAAACCAAAACAATAACAACGGTGGTAGGGCGGCCAGTGGCAATGTTTCCCCCCTACTGCGGATTCCATCTTTAAGGTACCTTAAATTTCAAACCTGAGGTACCTTAAAAATCAAACCACTGTTATATTTGACATTGTTCCCTTGGTGAATAACTTTCTCTCAAGCCCCTCATTCTCACCAGTGCGAATATGAAGCAATTGAATAGAAACTTGTATGAATCATAACCACTGAGTGATACATTTCTGTACATAACCTTGGGTGGTTTTGAAACACCCCATCAGCTTGGCTCAACTTTCCTATTGAGATTCCTCCTGTGCAATGAAAAGATGCCTGATGACCTCTCATAACCTTAGTTATGCTCAAAAGGGGTGCCGTAAAGCTCTACCACAATGCAATTATAGATAAACAGTAAACAGATGCCTTTTACACACTATACCGAGCAGACAAGGGTACTTTAACTGTGTTACACAATCAAGCCTGACCCCAGACTCTGATGCCCTTGGCAGGGTAAGACTTTTACCACTGACTGACTCTGCTACGCCTGTTGCTTCGTAGCGTATTCAGCTCCACAGAGCAACGAGCCATATCTAGCTCCGTGTTCTCAGATTCGTCCCGGTCTTATCTACAAAGTCGCCCATTTCAGACATAACAAGAAATAATTGCTTCGAAAAGCTAATGACATCTACCCCAGCAATGAAGCGATTACTGTCAACCATTTCAGGTTAACCACTGTGTTGTATGTAGACGGTTCAGTTTGGATTTTCTTTGATAAATCACTGCTTGTCTGTAGATGTAGAGTCTTGGCAGGAGAAAATGCTCACGTAAAACAATGCTGTTACACAGACTTGTTGTGTTTTGGCTAATAGAGCAGTGACGAAGTTAGAGGGGATTGTTCGCGTGTGCCTGTCTGATGCCAGACGGAGTGAATGATAGGTGATCGGATCTCGCTTGCTAAAGACCTTCTCCACAGACTACCTGGATAAATGTCTGCATCCAAAATGGCACGATATTCCTTATAGTGGTCTACTTTTTTGGTAGTGCCCAATATGGCTCTGGTTAAAAGTAGTGCACTACATAAGGAATAAATAAGGTGCCGTTTTGGAGTATGTCAAGGAGTACTTCCTGAATAGTGCATCATATAGATAACAGTGGGATAATGACTACTTGTCAGTCGACAAACCTGCTTGGCATGGAAGTCTCCGTTCTTGTCACAGTTGGGTATGGGGATGCTGTAGAGATCCTCGTGAGTGCGAGTGTTAGACACCAGTCGGTCCAGCGCTCTCTGCAGCTCAGCACGGCATGGAGCCTGAGGACAACCAGTGGAATTAGTTGTAAATCTGTTTAGCGATCATTCCGCTCCTTGCCACTCCCGTCATGCCAATCTTTGGCATATGAAACGGAGAATAAGGAGCTGAACGTTAGCTAAACATACTGGTACTCAGGCTAGTGCGGCCCATGTAGATGTTTGGAAATGTACGCCCATGTATGGTCATATACGTCCATGTAGGTATCTGGAAATGGTAAACAGTTTTATACTACCCTTTGTTGTTGATTTCAGTGAACACCTGGGTTACGTTTCATGAGATGACCATGAAATGTTGAGTGCTGCAAATAACGAATAGGTTACATGTCGTTTGTAACCTAACTGCTAAACTCATGGATTTTGATCTGTAAAATAGTCATTGAAAACACCTGTTAGACCTGCGTCGGTCTAGTAACTAGACTCCACTAGACTCTAGTTGAACGTTATGGGGTGACATTATTTTTTACATCCAGCACCTGCTCAAATACTTTAAATGTGCATATGTTATGTTTTCCTATACGTAATCTTTATGTGTAATCTTTTCTTATACGGAGGTGAACGGTGGTTGGTGCGCTCACCAGGGCAGCCTTTGGGTCCTCCCTGGCGTTATTGCTTCTCTGATTGGTGGATTTGGCAGGGTGGCGGGCCAGGGTCTTCTGAATGCAGCGTTTGTCCTGGGGACTGCAGCGGATGTTACTGTTATTTGGGTGCTCAGGGATGATCTCATCCTGTCTGTCCATCGCTGTGGGGACACAAGAGTTACCATTGAGTCACAGCACTACAAGTCACACACTTTTTATTTAAACTTTTATTTATCCAGTAAGTCCTATCAATGTCAAGAGACCTCTTTTACAAGGGAAACCTCTAGAGCTACAACCTACACAACACATGAAAGACTCGCAATCCCAACCCGTACAAAGTCGCAAATCATACGTGTCACAACACAAGAGTTAAAACACTAGACCATGCCATTTTTGACAGGCTTCTCTGTAAATTACACTGCCTCTCAGAGGCTTTACGCAATTTGTTGATTGCATGAAAATGTATAATTTAATGTACCAAATTTACAGCATATTACTGATCTGACCCAACGCAAACATTGTCATACCGACACAGAGCTATCTTTCCATTAATATGTGTATGGGACCAATAACATTTGATTTGATGAAAACACAATGGGGAATTGTAGGCTAACAACCGGGCTTAGCATCAAGGACAAACAGTGGTGTTCCCACTCAGGGGGGTAAAGTACAGTAATCTCAATTTGGACTTCAGCTCTCTTGGTCTTCCTTTAACCACTGGCACCACACTTCTGCCAAGGAGAGCTATTGATGCATTTGAAATGACCACCCCCTCTCTCCTCACTGCCTGCCTACCCATTGTGGCCTGTGCCACATTTACCTTGCAACAATCCCCCAGTTCTTTGGCCCTGCAGGCAGCCAGCTGTTTCCTAAGGAAACTGCCCCCCTCCACCCCTCCACCTCCCCTACAGCAAAATAAAACCCTCACTGTGCCAGATGGAGATTGGAAGAGGGTATTTTGCAGTGTCACAAGGTGCCGGTGGTCAAAGGTATGGAGTGTGGAGAGATTTACAGCTGTTTTGTTCTGGCTTGACTGTTCACCTGTGGCCTTTGCAGGGTTGGTTGGTAAAACCCAAACAACTTTTTTCCTGGATTGGCACTGCAACCATAGCACCCGGAGCCTGGGTTTAAGTGCTGCCTTGAGCTTTTTCTGCCAGATCACTGGAAAGATCAAAGCATGAATGGTGTCTCACGTTAGTGTGGCGTAATACCAGTTGCTTCTGGGAACCTACTTTCTCTCATAGTCAGATCTTCTGCATTGCCCTCTCTGACCTTTCCACGTTTTCCAAGGTAATCCACTCTGTAATTAGGATTAAATAGCAATTAGCTTTCAACAGGTTTTGTTGTGAAGTTATTTTTGCTATTGAACAACGGATAGACAAGCCTACTCATGAGGTAAGGTGACCTTTGTCTGTTTCAGACTTGGGGTAAAGGGCTTTGCCATTAGCTATTCTAGTCATATTCTAGTAATGAGACGAGATGTTTACATTTCTATACCGTACCTCTGTACGTGAGGTTGAGGTGAGGGAGTTGCTCTGAAGTTGATTGACAGGCTGTGCTCTGCTGACCGGGGGTTTGTATATTTCCGTTGGCCTTTCTCATCTGCACTTTTTTCCAGACCCAGTACGACTTCAGCTGTTTTCCCGTCTCCCCATAAGTTGTTCTTTCCCTCTTTTGCCATTTAGCGGTTTGCCGAATCCATGCTCTTTTGGAGTGCCATTTCATACAAGCCCAAAGTTATTTAAAAGTGGGTCAGGGGTGCCATGTCCTGTTTGCTGCCACCTCTGTTCTCCGGGGAGGAAGCTGCTGCTTCATTGTGTGGTTTCGGGAGGATTGTATCAACATCTCAGTTTCAAACACAGGCAGGCTAAGGCACAAGGCAGGCTGCTGTGATGAAGAATAGAAAGGGTGGGACGCACTCCAGGAAAAAAAATCCAAGTATAATCTTCTTTTTAATAAAAAAAAGTATAATGTTAAACAAACAGAAGAAAAAAAAAACAGGGCCAAAACCATTTCAGCTAGATTCCTTTGTCAAGAGTTATGACGAAGAACACAAGTACGAACAGTGTGCAGTATGCACTCGGATCCAACCCCAGCCACAGGTGCATAGCCAAGATAAAGAAAGACTCAATTTTAAGACTGTTCTGATGAAGGCTCTAACATTTCCCTCTGTTTTGACAGCGTTTAAAAACCAAAGGCCATGAATATGTCAACCCGGGAGGTTCGTGTAAAGTTACTGTGTGTTCAAGAGCTGCAGGATCCCTCAAACCATCGTCATCTTCCGTCATATCATTGAATTAGTGCAGACTAGTCTACAACCGACCGAGTTGCAAACCATTTTTCAGTCATTTCCTCTGACTTAACCGTCCTCCAGTGAGGTGTTTGCTAGGGAATGTTGGTGGTGTGTTCCCACTCCCAGCCCACAGAGGTTCAGAGGGTGGCATGGAACTCCACTGTTCCAGTTGCAGCTGTCACTGGGAGTCTGGATGGAGCATGTGTACTAGTCTCAACACTGTCCTGGGGGACATGTCTGGCTCCGTAGGCTGGACTTTGTTACACTATATAGCACTATAGTATGTCAGCTAGCGAGATGCTTATCGTCAGCCGCCATTGCATCAGTGGAAATCTGGGTGAGGAGACAGTGGGCGTTTGGCACGCTTGAATGTAAATAGTGCACGTTTGACACAAGTTGTCTCCCACTGCATAGCCTATGTCAACTCTTTGCTCTATATGTAAGCTGGCATTAGCAAGAATGTGTACAGTCTGTTTAACTAAAGTGTTACCCTCCACTTTTTGGGGTGTATTTTAAGCTTATTGGTCCATAGTGCTTTGTGTGGCATATTTCTATACTGTAAAATAATACATGTGGACATTATTACAATAAAAAGGGTTGTGCTCAACTACCCTTCCCCTTTTTTTTTCTTAAACTTCCATTTTACTTCTCTGCTTAAACCATAGAGCAGCCATAAATAGAGGTAGGTATACCCCACAAAAGTAGGCCAAAAATGAATTATCCATGAAATAAGAACTGAACCATAATTACTGGTTGGTTTGGGTTGTTTTTGCTCGTGTACAGTAAGAATATCCCACAAAACAGGATCATGCACCAAAATACAACATAAAACATTGCAGCAACACACCACTCGTGCCAATAGCATCACTGCTCGCGGTGATTAAGCACATTTTGATTGCAGTATATTTGAGTCTCTAGTGTGCAAACCGCGCGTAAATACAGACAACAGGCTTAATTCAAAATTAATGAGCGACTGTTCAAACAATGCACCATGGGCTGAGTCCCCTGCCAGATGTTCCCCTGCCAGATGTTCCCCTGCCAGATGTTTGTGATATACGTGTTTACATGGGATGTTTCCAAACAAAGCATGATGGGAGTGGTTGCAGTTTAATACGTTCACACATGAACTCACACAGTTTACGAGGGACTTTTATTTCACTGTGCTCCGAGGATTAGGCGTATTTGAAATTTGACGGCCAGCTAGCGAGCGCTCATCGTCGCTCTGTGTTGTTACTCAGCGCCAGTTGGTTTGTTTGTGTATCTCTGTCTCCACAGCTCCAACACCAGGAGGGGGTCCTAAATCCATGGTTCCATGGAGGGATCAATTAGCTAATCACATTTACTGAGTTCTGCTGCAGAAAGCCCAGCTGTACAAATGGGATAAATACCCAAAGTAAGCAAATAATAAGGACCAAAACATGCCATCAGGGACATCTGCAGTTTTTTCCTCCAACATATCCTCATTGGCCACAGAGAAATGATTGAATCAGTTTCATCATTCCAGTGAGCACACAGACAAGTGTTTTCCTCACATCGTAAGAAGAACAGGAGTTGTGGGATGGTTGACAAGAACAGATGGTTGACTAGAAGTGCCACTGATCAGGCCTGCCTAAAACGCAGATACATACTGTGCATCAGACACATGTGGCTCCTGTCAGCTTACCACCGGCGTGAATGGCATTCGCAACACCTCCTTTCAGTAAATGACATTTCCATTGACATCTGTATCTGCTTGTGAATACTATTACATGTCCGAGTTTCTAAGGTTCGTGAAGCATTTGAATATGACACTAAAGGAGACCCAGTCGGAATGTTGGAATGGATTCCAAGCCCTCATAATGATTTCTAAGAATTAGGATTGAGAGAGCGTTTCTAAGAATCAGTTATTAAGGAACTGCATTAGACCTGCAGGACATGGTAAGATGCAGAATGTACTCCAGTGCTTGCGGTTGCTATGGAAATTGAGTTTCCGAAATACTGTAGCTTTGAACTTGAAGGAAAGTAACAGAATGTGCACAGTAGATTGAATCTGGATATGTATTCCTCAGATTTAAATGGTCTGTGCGCCGATCCATGGAAATGGCAGGCTAGCTTTGGGAAATGTTTATTGACAAAACATATGAAAATGTTATATTCTGAGTATTGACCGTTTCATCGGGATATGAGGCAACATCTCAGTCTCTGGGACTGCTGCTTGATGGTAGCAAGTCATCTGTACACCTACTGTCAATTCAGGATCAGTCATACACCTTCCCCCTACGGTGTCCTTTTCTTTGGGAATCTGTTCCATTAAAAAAATAAAAAAAACGATTCTATTTTTATCAGACATGTTCACTGTTGCTAGGTCTGGGGCAGTGCGGGAAGCGTCTCAAGGAGATGTACCCCTCGGTTTAATAATGGATAAACCCGGCAAATGTGCCACAAAGGAACTCATATACTTGTGGCTTGGGTTTTTCTCTTCCTCCCTCTCTCTTCCTCTCTCTCTCTGTTCTCTCTCTCTCTTTCCCTTTTCTTCCTGTCTCTCTGTTCTCTCTCTCTCTGTTCTCTCTCTATCTTTCCCTTTTCTTCCTGTCTCTCTGTTCTCTCTCTCTCTTTCCCTTTTCTTCCTGTCTCTCTGTTCTCTCTCTCTCTTTCCCTTTTCTTCCCGTCTCTCTGTTCTCTCTTTCTCTTTCCCTTTTCTTCCTGTCTCTCTGTTCTCTCTCTCTCTTTCCCTTTTCTTCCTGTCTCTCTGTTCTCTCTCTCTCTTTCCCTTTTCTTCCTGTCTCTCTGTTCTCTCTCTCTCTTTCCCTTTTCTTCCTGTCTCTCTGTTCTCTCTCTCTCTTTCCCTTTTCTTCCTCTCTCTCTGTTCTCTCTCTCTCTTTCCCTTTTCTTACTGTCTCTCTGTTCTCTCTCTCTCTTTCCCTTTTCTTCTTCTCTCTCTGTTCTCTCTCTCTCTTTCACTTTTCTTCCTGTCTCTCTGGCGCATGAGGTTTCAAAGGCGCTGCACCGAAGTGTTGATGTAAGACTTATTGAGTAGGGCTACGTTGGGGGGGTACTTTCCTTCATGACAGGACCCAGGGGGGGTCAACCAAAGCTCAACACTGGGATAGTGGGATTCCAGAACACTGAAAACAAAACATCCAAACATTTCGACACCATTTAGCATTTCATCAATCGCTGACACTCCCTATCTTGTCAAGAGAGTTTACGAGAACTCCCAAACCGCTGAACATTCACACTTTAGCCCACTTCTGCTTCAGCGCTGCTTGCCTCAAACAGACAACACAATGGTGGGGATGGGGAAGTCAGTCAGTAAACAATGTTTAGGGAAAAACATTCAGCCAAATTAAGCCATGCAGAACCAAAACCAAGACAGTCAACCTTTTATCATGCACTAAACAGCTTTCCCCCTGTCTCTGATTCCGTTTAGTCACGCTATGTGCTGGCCTAACCTAGGCTGGCCTCGCACAGAGCAGAAGGCTCTCATTTCTGCTCTGGCAGCAAGCGTGCTGATGAGCTCATCCTAGCAGAGCTGGACGGTGGGCGATGCGCTCCAGGGCAGGGGGGGGGGGGGAGCAGCAAAGTCACCCAGGCCCAGGGGGAAACTGATGCAGCAGAGCTGGACGGTGGGCGATGCGCTCCAGGGCAGGGGGGGGAGAGGAGCAGCAAGTCACCCAGGCCCAGGGGGAAACTGATGCAGCAGTGCTGGAGACGACTGGAGACTTGGGTCTCTGGAAGTGCATCCAAAATGGCACCCTATTCTCCCTAAAGCAGAGCACTACTTTTGACCAGAGCCTTGAGAATAGAGTGCCATGTCAGACGCAGCCTGGAAGTTGAGGGCTGTTCAAGTCTGTCCAAAGTCTTGCCTTGCTGTGCTGCTTGGAACTGGGAGATAGTTCACCTTCATTACCGATAACCGTTGGAGGTCCCGGCAGCGGCGGTGCTGGTAGAAGAAGCGATGTTGGAACAATCAGTGTGGATGAGATCTGGAACAAATGAGTGAATTGCTTCGTTCGCGGTACGTTCTTACGATCGCCACTAAACGTCTTTGGCATAATGGAAATCGCCACCATGAAAAACTGCCTACGAGTTCCCCCTGCTTTGGAAGGGGAGAGAGGAAGAATTAAAAAGCAGGAACAGTTTCATCTGCTGCCATCTGAAGAATACGATGGAACAGGAATAGCAGATAAGCCATACAGTATTAGATGTTAAAGTGGAACCAGACCTCTGCTGCTGCAGTAGGAAGAAGAATGTGACTACCGTGAGAGGAGAAAGACAGGGGTTGTATCAAGATGTCTGCAGAGGGAAGTGAACAAGACATCTCCAGTAAAAGAGGAGTCAGTCAGTCAGACATCTGCAGTGCCAGTGAAGAGGGGGAGGAATGGGGCCATGAAGAGAGTGAGAATGAATTACTGATTGCAGAGAGCTCTAATAGCCTGAGACTGGCCGCACTCCATTACAGAGTAATTTCATACAGGCAGACAGGCAGCTTTTATTACCTCCTCTTGTTAAACACACACACCCACCCACACACACACACACACGCACACACATGCACGCACATACAGTTCCCTGCAATACAACACACACACGCATGGCCACGTATTAACATGCTGAGATCGATAACAGGATAAACACAGAGATGGACATACATTCACATATATGGTGCATACGCCCACATATACTGCAGCTACATCAATACACAAATGCATGCACTCACAAATATATACAAATACACTTATAATGCATTCTCACACATTTCACATTCAGTTCACACAGACACTACATGACCACAAGTATGTGGACACCTGCTCGTTTGAAAACTCATTCCAAAATCATGGGCATTAATATGGAGTTGGTCCCCCCTTTGCTGCTATAACAGCATCCACTCTTCTGGGAAGACTTTCCACTAGATGTTGGAACATTGCTGCAGGGACTTGCTTCCATACAGCCACAAGAGCATTAGTGAGGTCGGGCACTGATGTTGGGCGATTAGGCATGGCTCGCAGTCAGCGTTCCAATTCATCCCAAAGGTGTTCAATTGGGTTGAGTTTCAGGGCTCTGTGCAGGCCATTCAAGTTCTTACACACCGATCTCAACAAATAATTTCTCTATGGACCTCACTTTGTGCAACAACGCGGCTGAGCCGTTGTTGCTCCTAGACATTCCCACTTCACAATAACAGCACTTACAGTTGACCAGGGCAGCTCTAGCAGGCCAGAAATTTGACGAACTGACTTGTTGGAAACGTGGCATCTTATGACATGCCCTGTTGAAAGTCACTGAGCTCTTCAGTAAAGCCATTCTACTGCTAATGTTTGTCTATGGAGATTGCATGGCTGTGAGCTTGATTTTATACACCTATCATCAACGGGTGTGGCTGAAATAGCCAAATCCACTAATTTGAAGGGGTGACATACTTTTGTATATATTGTGTACGTACACACACACACACACACACATACATATACAAACCCACACACAGAGCACGGAAATGTGATCACGCTCTCCACATCCGATGTGAGTAAGACCTTTAAACAGGTCAACATTCACAAGGCCGCAGGGCCAGACGGATTACCACGATGTGTACTCAGAGCATGCGCTGACCAACTGGCAAGTTTCTTCACTGACATTTTCAACCTCTCCCTGTCTGAGTCTGTAATACCAACATGTTTCAAGCAGACCACCATAGTCCCTGCGTCCAAGAACACTAAGGTAACCTGCCTAAATGACTACCGGCCCGTAGCACTCACGTATGTAACCATGAAGTGCATATTATCCAAACAGATCCACAGATTATGCAATCTCTATTGCGCTCCACACTGCCCTTTCCCACCTGGACAAAAGGTACACCTATATGAGAATGCTATTCATTGACTACAGCCCAGTATTCAACACCATAGTGACCTCAAAGCTCATCACTAAGCTAAGGACCCTGGGACTAAACACCTTCCTTTGCAACTGGATCCTGGACTTCCTGACGGGCCGCCCCCAGGTGGTAAGGGTAGGTTACAACACATCTGCCATGCTGATTCTCAACGAGGGGGACCCTCAGGGGTGCATGCTCAGTCCTCTCCTGTACTCCCTGTTCACTCATGACTGCATGGCCAGGCACGACTCCAACACCCTCATTAAGTTTGCCGATGACACAACAGTGGTAGGCCTGATCACCGACACCGACAAGAAAGCCTATAGGGAGGAGGTCAGAGATCTGGCCATGTGGTGCCAGGACAGCAACCTCTCCCTCAACGTGATCAAGACAAAGGAGATGATTGTGGACTACAGGAAAAGGAGGACCGAGCACACCCCCATTCTCATCGAAGGGGCTATGGTGGAGCAGGTTGAGAGCTTCAAGTTCCTTGGTGTCCACATCACCAATAAACTAACATGGTCCAAGCACACCGAGACAGTCATCAAGAGGACACAACAAAACCTATTTCCCCTCAGGAAACTGAAAGGATTTGGCATGGGTCCTCAGATCCTCAAAAGGTTCTACAGCTGCATCATTGAGAACATCCTGACTGGTTGCATCACTGCCTGGTACGGCAACTGCTTGGCCTCCGACCGCAAGGCACTACAGAGGGTAGTGCGTACGGACCAATACAACTGTGGCCAAGCTTCCTGACATCCAGACCTCTATACCAGGCGGTGTTAGAGGAAGGCCCTAAAAATGGTCAAAGACTCCAGCCACCCTAGACATAGACTGTTCTATGACTAGGATGGCAAGCTGTACTGGAGCGCCAAGTCTAGGTCCAAGAAGCTTCTAAAAAGCTTCTACCTCCAAGCCATAAGACTCCTGAACATCTATTAAAATGGCTACCCAGACTATTTGCTTTGCCCCCCCCCCCCTTTACACTACTGCTACTCTCTGTTATTATCTATGCATAGTCACTTTAATAACTCCTCCTGCATGTACTTCGACTAACCGGAGCCCGCACACACTGACTCCGTCTGTATCTGTACCCCTTGTATATGGCCTCGCTAATGTTATTTTAATGCTGCTTTTTAATTATTTGTTACTTTTTTTTCTTATTCATATTTAATTTAATTTTTTTAACTGCATTGTTGGTTAGGGCTTGTAAGTAACCATTTCACTGTAGGGTCTACACCTGTTGTATTCTGCGCATGTGACAAATTACATTTGATTGGATATTTCCATACAAACACGCGCCCAGCCATACTATCCCCACAGTGCTTCTCTCTCTGACCGATAGCTTTTCTGCTCTGTCTAAGGCAGAAGGTGTCCTTTTACTGTGTACGGCCGGGCGCAAAACAGCGGGGGACTGTGTGCTCTCGGGTCAGGCCATGCGTGAAGAGCTGGTGTGTGTGCTCTGGGCCGAGGCTTAGCAGAGATTAGAGCAAACAAGCAGCACATTGCCACACCCTCCCCAGCTCAGGTAAGAGCAGGGAGCAGGGAGAGAACACTCTGGCCCTGCCCCGGCACCCTGGCCCTCTTAAGTGCGTATGGTCCAACCGGACCAGCTATGATCCAACATGAGAGAGGGAGAGAGAGGAAGAGAGGGTGTGAGAGAGATACCAACCAGTCCACCAGGCTTGATTTACAGTTACATCATATTATATACAGTACTAACCTGGAAAACGACTGAGGCTATTGTTGAGGTGTCCTAATTCTGGGTAGGCGTGCCAGTGCGCCACTAAGAGTGTTGCGCACAGTAGCCTAAAATACAATATGGAGAGTCGGACCACAACTGAAGAAAAGAAGGTGGGATAACATAATGCATCACCCATTTTTAACAAAGGGTGACCACAAGTGATGCCACCTGCACATACAGCCACATCAGTGGACAAGCGTTAAAGATACCGGTATCCCGCAACCACACCTTCCCTATTGTCTCACCTGAGTTCTCTTCCACATCCCTCTCGTCGTTGCACACTCCCTGGCCATGCATGAGTGAGTGGAGGGGCCTCTCCACGTTCCGCGGTGGGTAGCAGCGGAGCCCCGTGCCGCAGCGGGGCGAGTAGACGCCGCAGTGCACCCCCTTGGCCAGGGCGCAGGTGGGGCAGCAGCCGCAGCCCGCCTCCCTCACCGTCTCTTCGCAGCTGCCATCAGGCAGCTGACAGCTGGCCAGCCGCTCCTCAGAGCACACGGGGCAGCGGATGGCCTCCTCCGTCAGACACAGGGTCGCCAGCGAAAGGGCACCCACTGCCCACAGGCCCCAGCAGGGCGGCGCTATAGCCGCACCGCGACCTCGCACCATGGCAGTCCCGAAGGCGTGATCTCAAATCTTTGCCCTCGATTTCTCTTGCACTTTCCCGCAGTTCGTTTGTTAGTATTCCTTCTGTTTCTCTGCTCTCTCACCCACAACTGTTTGGTCTCTGCTTTAGTTTTGGAGGGTAAGGAGGAGGAGGGAGGCGGTTGGAGGGTTTGGTCTTTGATGTTGCCCGCTGGTTGGTGTTTCGGGTGGCAGGGGTTTTGGCAGGAGTTGGAACACAATGTCCCCGCTGTTTTACCTCGCCGTTTCTTAGGCTCGATTTCCTAGCCCTAGGATGTTTGGGAGGTTAGAAAAAGAATGCAGGTAGATCAAAGAATGCTAAATATCTAGTCCTTGCTCTCCCATGTGACGAAAGTCTTTACGTCTTTGAGTCGCACAAAGTGGTTATTTGTTGGGAAGTAGAACAAATGTCCACTGGTCTATTTAGGTGAGTCTTTGTCCCTTCAAGTAGAATTCACACAGAGCCCATGAAGCCTCTTATAGTGCAAAGAGAAAAGTCTGTGGTTTGCCAATGTCCAGGTGTAGGGAAGGGGCATCAAGTTTTTCAAGTCGAGTAGCAATTTCGTCTTCCATATGGGGTGTAGGGCAATGGGTTGCTCTTGAGAATGGCTCTACACGAGTGGTTCCTCTTGGAATTTATACTGCTGGCCAATGGACACGCCTCCTTCTTCAGGGGGAGAGGAGCTGAAAGGCACAGGGAAGAAATGCCAGGCTAAAGCGCTCTCGCTCTTTCTCTCTCTCTCTCTCCCTCACTCTTTCTTTTTCTCTTGCTGTCTCTCACTCATGCTCTCACACAGAGACACACACACATACTCTCCCTCACTTTTTCTCTCTCAATCTTGAATGCTCACACAGAATTGCAGGGAAGAAATACTGGGCTGAACCACCCTCCACACACACACACACACACACACACACACACACACACACACACACACACACACACACACACACACACACACACACACACACTCTCTCTCTCTCTCTCTACCCACTCTCACTCTCTCTTTCCCTATGTTGAATATTCACACAATGAGTATCTCACTTTTTGTCCCTTTATAACACAGAATCACAGGGACAAAATATGTAACTAAAGCCTTCTCCTCTCTCACATTCAGACTCAAGAGCTGGCAGCACCTTCACGGCGACTGTGTACACACATTTCTAACTCGCATCATTACAATAGCTTGCCTTGAACCACTAACCCCTACTCCCCCCCTCTCTCTCTCACCCCCCCCCCCCCCCCCCCCTCTCTCGTTCTCTCTCTAAATACACACTAGCCTGAATGTGCACTTGCACACTGACACACAAACCCACACACAGAGAACAACGTATCTGGAAAGCTATTATTCTCACTCGCAGTAAAAGGCATTCATACACACACAAAGGGGATAAAGGAAACCACTTCCAAGCCATCTTAAACTCTCTTTCACAGACACACACACACACACACCTCCAGCTAATGACAAAGCATTGTTGAAATAACAAAGCTTGGGCAACCTCATGTCCCTTTCCTGCACATGGCCGTGGTTAGCGTGGCCAGTGTGTGTGTTGTGTGAGAAGACGAGTCCATTAGGCACCAGCATCCCTCTTTTCCTCCCTCTGCATCTGCCCTTTACTCTCTCTCTCTCTCTCTCTCTCTCTCTCCATTCAATTCAATTCAAGGGGCTTTATTGGCATGGGAAACACATGTTTACATTGCCAAAAGCAAGTGTAATAGATAATAAACAAAAGTGAAATAAACTCACTCTATCTCTCTCTCTCTCCAACTAGCTGTGCGGGGCAGCTATAAAAGGCAAATTGACAGTAGCCCTGCCCCCGCAGGTCTTTAAAAAGCCTCCCCTTTCCAACAGAGGGAACTTTGAACTACATCGCTAGCTGGGAGGTTTTTAATTGTGGGTGTGTGTTTGCAAATTAGAGAATGTAAATTAGTAGGCCGCCTACGTGTGTGTTAGTGTCTGTGTATTTTGTGTATATGTGTGTGTCCAGGCTCTTTCTCATTCTCAACTATTTGGTTCCAAAGCTTACAGAGCTGGGATGACGCCAATTCTCTTTTATGTTCCTCTGCTTGTGTTTTACCATGGTAACCCAGCATGTATTGTAATGCCTTTGTGTCTTTTCCTTCCCTCTTTTTTTCATTCTTCAGACTGGTGGCCTGCTGCCATAGGCTGGGGCATGGGCCATGGGCCATGGGCCAAACCTCACTAGGCAGTGTAGTACCACTCAGGTGGGTGGTACGTGTTGTTAGCGATGTGATTCCTTCCTCTCTTGATATGCAGCAAATGTCTCAGCGTTCTGAAAGATATCAAAGTCTAGTCTGGCACAGTGAATATAAGTATTTTTCATTTTGGACTACATCAGTAGTCCTCTTTGCTGATGTAGTGGGCCTCATTTATATTCAGTACAAATCCCCATGAACCATTATTGCTTTTTGGTAATACCTTTTGTAATTTCTATCCAAGTCTATTGGTATAGGGGCCATTAAGTAATGAATAACAAACTATTACAATATTGGAACGTGTACTGTAAATAGTACAATAAAACCTTTCTTCAACTGTTTGCTTTTGGCATGTCAAATATCTTGTTCAAGACATAACTGGATTAAGTGAATACGCCTGTACTGTAACAGTGGTAGAGAAATCCACAGGTGTCATCTGTGGAGGTGTTTATTGGTCTCCCATCTCTCATGAAATAATAAGGCCAACTGTAGTGAGGTGTGTGTGTGTGTGTGTGTGTGTGTGTGTGTGTGTGTGTGTGTGTGTGTGTGTGTGTGTGTGTGTGTGTGTGTGTGTGTGTGTGTGTGTGTGTGTGTGAGCGAGAGAGACAGGGATACAGCATTAGGTGCTGCCTGGGTCAGTTGGTGGATAGTTAGCAATGAGGCCGGGAAAGGGGGTGAGTCGGTGATGTGCGGTCTGCTTCAGCCCTCACAGCAAATTTCCAGATACGATTGTGATTCTGTTAGTCAGTGTAATACAATACACACACACTTGATTGCTTGTCCCAAGCTGCAGTAAAGCACTTTTTGCTGCTCTGTATTAGTCCAAAATGTCCAATGCCACAGCTCTAATGAGCACATATTCACACACACAGTATAGGCTATAGAAAGCGATGATCCCGCTATAACCAAAAAGCTTCCTGTGGTAGACAGAACAAAAGGTTACCTGTGGTAGACAGAACAAAAGGTCACCTGTGGTAGACAGAACAAAAGGTTACCTGTGGTAGACAGAACAAAAGGTCACCTGTGGTAGACAGAACAAAAGGTTACCTGTGGTAGACAGAACAAAAGGTCACCTGTGGTAGACAGAACAAAAGGTTACCTGTAGTAGACAGAACAAAAGGTTACCTGTGGTAGACAGAACAAAAGGTTACCTGTGGTAGACAGAACAAAAGGTTACCTGTGGTAGACAGAACAAAAGGTCACCTGTGGTAGACAGAACAAAAGGTTACCTGTGGTAGACAGAACAAAAGGTCATCTGTGGTAGACAGAACAAAAGGTCACCTGTGGTAGACAGAACAAAAGGTTACCTGTGGTAGACAGAACAAAAGGTTACCTGTGGTAGACAGAACAAAAGGTCACCTGTGGTAGACAGAACAAAAGGTCACCTGTGGTAGACAGAACAAAAGGTTACCTGTGGTAGACAGAACAAAAGGTCACCTGTGGTAGACAGAACAAAAGGTCACCTGTGGTAGACAGAACAAAAGGTTACCTGTGGTAGACAGAACAAAAGGTTACCTGTGGTAGACAGAACAAAAGGTTACCTGTGGTAGACAGAACAAAAGGCTGTTTGAACCGGTAGACAACAACACTTCACATAAATGCATCAATATCCTTTACCCAAACAACATTTTCTTCTGACAGCATTACCATGCTTGGTCATGGTCTATTCATTCAATCACTGGATATACTTACTGGCAAATTATTAAATCATTGGCAGGGATACGTGCACAAAAACACCTTGAATGGAAAGAGGATGTAGTAGCAGTCTTTGGCCACAAGGTGGATTACTTGTATATTATATGGAGCCCGTCGTTGAACATATATTGTAATATCCTGTTTTGATCAGTCGTAATCATTCATATCATAATGATAAATCTATGCATACATGTATAACGCATATTCACCACTTCAACAGTTTCACTTCACCTCCATTCTTAAAATGTATTCAGTCTAGTCTTCCTATACAATTACAAATTATTTCCATCGCTTCGTTTTGTCAAAAATCAGCCGCCTGTTCCTTTAAGACGGTCTCCAAAGTTTAGCGTATGACGTCAACATTGGCATATCCATACCGCGAGCCGATCCAGTGGCGGAGAAGGGAATCTGAACGGCGGGAGAGACAAGTGAATTTAAAACTGGACGTGAGCGCTTCAGTATCAGGAGGAAGATACACACGTTACAGGTAGGACATTTTAAAAAGAGATGAGATAAACTGCTGTTGTCTTCCTTGAATTAAACATATTTTTAATAGGAACTGGAAATGGGAATAGGAAGATAAGACTACTGTATAAAAAACGGAATAGTTCACATGAAAATAGGTGCATTTAGCTATAATTCTAAAAGTCTTATGATAAGGAGAGTTTTATATTATTTTAAGCATCAACTATTAGCTTTAATGTATCCTCAAAAACAGACGAAGGTGTGCTGTAAGAAATAGGGCTTAACTTTGTCAAATATATTAACTACTTCAATGGCAAAGTGTTTTTTCTGTTGAAAATAAAATAATATTCTGGAGAATAGTATGGCTACATTGCCGTAGAAGTTGGACGTCTCTTTCACAGTTTTCTATTTGCGTCAATTTGGCAGGAAATGCATGTTCAGTGAGCTCATATTTTTTCTTCTTCATTTGAATGAACTGCTAGGGTTGAGCAATGGACCATGCATGAACAATTTACCACACATTGTTTTGTAGTTTTCACGGTTATTTTCATAAAAATGTTTGAATTTATATACATATTGCATTGAGTATGTCCTACTTAATGGCTTCTTGAATGAAACGTCACTAATTCCATGGGAATATGCCAAATTAAATGATTATTATTTTGCATATAATAACTGATTTAGAACTTTCTGAGGTAAATGTTAACTTTTGCAGTGATGGGTTGATTGACAAACTGCTTCTTTTGTGTTTTATTTCCACAGAGAATCATTGAAGATGAACACAGAGGTAAAACAAGAGCTGAAGTCATCACAATATGAAACGATGGGTAAGAACTTTCACTATAAGACTTAGATTCCATACCGTAGGCTAATATTGTTGCAAAAACAATGTTGTGCGCAGTGCAATGGTCATAAGTTGACTTACAAAAACAATGGTGGCCCAAATAACATATACGGTTTGAGATGTGTGTTAGGTTCCGTATTAAAGACTAAGATGGTGATGGTCTCTTCACAGACGTTAGCACCGCTGTGACAGATGAGAGGTCACAGACAGAGGAGGCGGAGGGAGGAGAAGAGGCAGTGGAGAGGCAGGGAGAGGAAGAGGAGGCCCCAGAGAAGACCTCAGAGAGTGGAATGGAGTGCTCAGAACCCACAGGAAACGAGGGAATGACAGGTACGAAACACATGTTGATGAGTACATTGTCCCAAAACCATGCTGTATTGACTAGTTTACCCACTTGCGTTCAATACTCAACCGACCTATGGTATGATATGCAACAAGTCATTGGGCTTAACAGAGGCTGGGAACAAAGGGGGTCAGACGCCCAAGACCACCAAAGTGTTAACCAGACATTGACTCCATTTTACAAGTTAGAGGAGTTGCTGGTAATAAGGCATTATTAATCATTACTTCCACATTTATAAACCATTTATTAATCATTGGTAATCATAAGTATACATCGTTTATTTTTGCAGTCCCTAATCTAAAGTGAGCGCAATTAATACTTTATGTGTACTTTATAAATGTTTTGAGTGACCAGTGTAATATCTCACAAAAAGACGGGCATGCAATTGGTGGACATTCCTGCAGTACCTGGTAAAATAATAGGTACACAACACAGGATGTGTAAGGAAATATATATACATGTGTGAATAACTCACTTACTAACATTTACAGATGTGGGAGCAATGATAAATGAAATGGTGAGTAAAGTGTTTTTAAATGCCTTATAAATGGTTTATTATGGCCCCTTAAATAAAGTGTTACCGATTTGGTGTCTACTGGAGCTACTACTGGAGGCCTTGCTCTTCCTTATTTTAGTCTTTTGCCACAGCTACACGGTCCGGGTGTAACCATGTAGCTCTGAATTTCTACTGAAGCGTGCCCCGAGGTTCACTGCTCTCAGGTCCTGGACTCTATATGGGGCCTCTCTCACTGTGCAAATTTTCCATCGCACCTCTGAGCGCTTTGCATGACAACGAAGCACAGCTTTTCAGCACATCAGCCACCGCTGAGACCACAGTGTGGTTTCTGGATGGAATATAACTTGACTCTCAGCAGGGGCAGGCATTGCAGGCCAGAGCCCAGGACTTGAGGTATACACAGTTGCAGCTGTAGGATATATAGACTGTAGGACTTGGGGGATAGCCTATACTCTGCAGGTCTTGAGATGTACTTGTATGGTATGAGGTGCACACTTGCAGGGTTTGGGGTACACACTTGTAGGGTTTGGGTCTTAAACTTGCAATGCTTGGGGTGTAGGCCTACTCTTGCTGGGCTTATTGGTGTGGGGCTGGGCAATACAGCCAAAATATAATTTCACTATATTTTTCTCAATTTTGATGATTGGCGGTATTTTACAGTATTTTATGTTTCTGAGTAATACAAGTTCCAAATATGTTTTAGGAGTAGTGCATGACCCTAGAATGACAACAAATTCTGATCGCTTTTATTCACGATCAAACTAGGACAAAACTGACAGGTGAAGTAGTCCAATATGTTGAACTTTTAAGTTATTTAGCACTGTATAAAAAATATCTTTAAATATGGTATTGTAAAAATCCATACCAGTATGTGGGTGTTCACAATATATTGTCCAGCCCTATATTGTTGTACATTTGCTGGGCTTGAGTTATGCACTTTTAGGACTTAGGGTGCACACTTGCATGGTTTGGGGTAAACACTTCTAACTTGAAAGGCAATGCTACACTTTTGGGGAGGGCTATGCTCTCAATCTATATGTTCAGAAGAAGATGAAGCGTGGTTGTTGTTTTCTTTTCTTCAACGTTGACTGAGAGGTTTCTCTATGCCGCTTTGTTCTGCCCTGGTTCTGGTTTCTGAGCATTGAAAGGAAATGCCTTGCTGTTATCTCAGAAAACATCTCCTAAATATTTCTCTGACACTCTGCCTTGTCCTAAATTAGCCTAACCACACTAGGAGATGTGCTAGTATCAATATATTAAAATATTCTACAAATGTAGAAGTGGAGATGTGGCATTTATCACAAAGCCTTGTATAAGTTTCTGTCTGATGATTGGCCCCGTGGAGCTCTGCTAACCAAGCTAGCACATTTGGTGCCTTGGAAGTTGTGGGAATGTACAGTACCAGTAAAAAGTTTGGACACACCTACTCATTCAAGGGTTTTTATTAATTTTTACTATTTTCTACATTGTAGAACAATAGTGAAGACATCAAAACTATGAGCTAACACATATGGAATCATGTAGTAGCCAAAAAAGTGTTTAAAAAAATATTCAAAGTAGCCACCCTTTGCCTTGATGACAGCATTGCACACTCTTGGCATTCTCTCAACCAGCTTCATGATGTAGTCACCTGGAATGCATTTCAATTAACAGGTGTGCCTTGTTCAAAGTTAATTTGTGGAATCTCTTTCCGTCTTAATGTGTTTGAGCAAATCAGTTGGGCTTTGACAAGGTATGGGTGGTAAAGACCAAGTCCATATTATGGCAAGAACAGCTCAAATAAGCAAACAGTCCATCATTACTTTAATACATGAAGGTCAGTCAATGCGGGACATTTCACAAACTTTGAAAGTTTCTTCAAGTGCAGTCACAATAACCATCAAGTGCTATGATGAAACTGGCTCTCATGAGGACCGCCACAGGAAAGGAACACCCAGAGTTACCTCTGCTGCAGAGGATACATTCATTGGAGTTAACAGCAGCCCCCCCAAAAATTCAAGTAACAGACACATCTCAACATCAACTGTTCAGAGGAGACTGTGTGATTCAGGCCTTAATGGTCAAATTGCTGCCAAGAAACAACTACTAAAGGACACCAATAAGAAGAAGAGACTTGCTTGGGCCAAGAAACACGATCAATAGATATTAGACCGGTGGAAATCTGTCCTTTGGTCTGATGAGTACAAATTTGAGATTTTTGGTTCCAACCGCCTTGTCTTTGTGAGACGCGGAGTAGGTGAACGGATGATGTGTGATTCCCACCGTGAAGCATGGAGAAGGTGGTGTGATGGTGACACTGTTGGTGATTTATTTATAATTCAAGGCACACTTAACCAGCATGGCTACCTCAACATTCTGCAGTGATACGCCATCCTATCTTGTTGGCGCTTAGTGGGACTATCATTTGTTTTTCAACAGGACAATGACCCAAAACACACCTCCAGGCTGTGTAAGGGCTATTTGACCAAAAAGGAGAATGATGGAGTACTGAATCAGATAACCTGGCCTCCACAATCACCCGGACTCAACCCAATTGAGGTTGTTTGGGAGGAGTTGGACTGCATGAGAGAAGGAAAAGAAGCCAACAAGTGCTCAGTATATGTGGGAATTCCTTCAAGACTGTTTTATAAGCATTCCAGGTGAAGCTGGTTGAGAGAATGCCAAGAGTGTGCAAAGTTGTCATGGCTAATTTGAAGAATGTAAAATATATTTTGATTTGTTTAACACTTTTTTGGTTACTACATGATTTCATGTGTTATTTCATAGTTTTGATGTCTTCACTATTATTCTACAATGTAGAAAATAGTAAAAGTAAAAAACATTTTTTTTAAATCACTGAATGAGTAGGTGTGTCCAAACTTTTGACTGTTACTGTATATGTTTGGTTTCACATTGGTTGTGGGAACGAAGCCATATGTTTCCTGACTGGTAAAACTGAAAGTTTTTTTTACGTTATGAGAATGTTTTATTTTTAAGTTGCACTGAGTTTATGAGAATGTTTTACTCTGGTTCCTTGAAAGTTTTCCTGGGATCTTTTATTAAAGCTCTGAGAATGGAAATTATAGGTTATTTGTAGGTGTTTTAATAACTTCCTTAAACATTTCACAAAATGTTTCATTAACACTGCTAGCTTATTGTGGGTTAACTTTTTTGAAATCCAAGCACAGATAGGACACATGAAAATCCATTTCCTTAAGCAATAATTATGCAAATACATGTATTTTTTAGTGACACACCATGAGTGAGATTTGAACCTATAATCTTCTGTTCTCTATCTATGGAACTAGTCCACTGCACCACCAGGATGGAGCTAGCATGTCATGCAAGCACTCATTAAGTTCAGAACACCATTAACACCTGAACACCATTAACAAGATAGAGGATAAAGAGAGTTTTGTGGATGCTGAGGACGAAATGTAAATGTAAATCTCTGAACATTACGAAAGTGTTCTTGTGTTTTTTATGGAACGTTTTCTTCACGTTCTGAAAACAGAATGTATGTTTTTAAATAACATTCTTAGAACGTTCTCTGAACGTTACAACATTTTGGTTCTCGGGAACAATTGGAGAACATGTTTTTAAATAGAACCATGAGGAAACTTGTATGAAACATAATTGCTGAAGTACTGAAATTCCCACAGAAGAACATTGTTTCTTAATATTCTTGGAACAATTTGAGAACATTACTTTAACCTTCCTGTTGTGTTCGTTTCATGTTAATTAATTCTGTGTTCCCGGTCCAAAATGACCACCCCATTATAGCTGATTATAAATTCACAATAATACATATATTATCACTTAATGTTGTGTTAGATCTTTTTATCAACTTAAGTTCTTGTGAACATTATAAGTTTTGAACTTCTATTTGCTATTTATGGCCTGTAGACCTATTTGACCTGAGCTCATACAACTTGTTTTTTAGTAAAAAAAAAGCATAATGTATGGATTATTTTGACTATAGCAAATACTCAGATTAAACATATTGTGCTATTTATCACAGACTACTTTGTGTCAAATTTTAACAAGGACATTTGTTTTGAAACCATTTCACATTTTTAAATAGTGACAGGATTTTATGTCATGGCGTATCTCGTTGGCCCTGGGGTCATTCTGATAACATTTTCAGCCGACAGCCGACCTCTCCTCTCAGGTGGGGAGGAAGATTATTTGACTGGAATGTAGTAACAACAACCTCAGCAGGGCCCTCTTTCTCACCACTGGTTGTCTCTTGGTCTGGATCATATTCTGTGGTGTCTTCAACTTCTGACACTTCCTCCTCTAATGCATCTTCATTGTCAGTTTCCTGGCCTCTCTCCTCACCAGTGTCATGATCAAAGATATGATCCAGAGCCTCACATACAGTATATCGTTTGGTCATTGTGCTGCCACAGAATGAATTGTGAGCAAGGACTCAAAAAAGCTTTATATACCAGAGTTGTGAGAAAAGTTCTATATATTATTGAAACAATGTTTCGATTGTTTGTGAGAATGCCAACAGGTGTGGTTCCCGTGGGGGAAGATTATATTGGGGAAAGGTTCCCATGGGGATTGCCATGGAAGCCAAGAAGGGGAGTGAGGTGTGTGTGTGTGTGTGTGTGTGCTTAAACACACATGCATGTGGGGGTCTGGGAGAGGAAGTGTGTCCATTTGATGAATGGGCATGTGCCTGAACTCAATTTTATACACTAATTGTAGTCTCACCCATTCATTTGTAATGACTGGTCATTTTTGGCCATGAACACCACAGGTGTACAAAAGTTAAATAAAACAGCCAAAATGTTATATAAAAAAGAATTGTGTTCAGATGCCCTGTGTGGACAAAGTCATCGAACCTTATGACAATTAGATTAAATGAACTACAATTTTCAGAGAGAAAACTTATAAATCGGTCCAATTCGACCGGAACACAGCAGGAGGGTTAAATGGAACCATGTAGGAAACGTTATATTGAAGTAATGAAATTCCTGAAGAAGAAAGTTGTTTCTTTTTTCTTTCTTTAAAAAAAACAAAAACATTTTACCCCTTTTTCTCCCCAATTTCGTGGTATCCAATTGTTAGTAGCTACAATCTTGTCTCATCGCTACAACTCCCGTACGGGCTTGGGAGAGACAAAGGTTGAAAGTCATGCGTCCTCCGATACACAACCCAACCAAGCCGCACTGCTTCTTAACACAGCGCGCATCCAACCCGGAAGCCAGCCGCACCAATGTGTTCGAGGAAACACCGTGCACCTGGCAACCTTGGTTGGCGTGCACTGCGCCCTGCCCGCCACAGGAGTCGCTGGTGCGCGATGAGACAAGAATATCCCTACCGGCCAAACCCTCCCTAACCCAGACGACGCTAGGCCAATTGTGCGTCGCCCCACGGACCTCCCGGTCACGGCCAGTTACAACAGAGCCTGGGCACGAACCCAGAGTCTCTGGTGGCACAGCTGGCACTGCAGTACAGCGCCCTTAAACACTGCGCCACCTGGGAGGCCAGAAAGTTGTTTCTTAACATTCTCTCAACAATTTGAGAACATTCCCAAAGACAAACCATTTGGAGAAGGTTCCTAGAACATTACTAACATTGAAATAAAATTTAACCATGTTTGAACTTTTAGGAAACATTCTGTTAAGGAAATGAAACACCAAGAATTGTATTATCATTTTTTTTTGTCAAGTTTCTTAAATGTGCTGAGAATGTTCCAAAGCCAAGCAACTATCTTGCACCATTCCCAGAAAGTTGTGGGAAGGTTGTGTGTAAAATAACCATAGGACAGACCATGCTCTCACCAAGCTCTATGAAACCTCTGGTTCTCAGAATGCTGTGTGTTAGCTGGGAAGCTTTTTTTTATGTCCATATTTGCAGAAAATTGCATGTAGAATCATTAGATAGGTTTTACAACATAGACCGGCATTTTACTCTTCGCACACTGGCAGTGGACAAAATAATAACTTTTGAGGTTTAAAGTAGTAATCAGCAGTAGAAACAATAACAAAGCCAGCTCCCACCCCTGGTTCTGTAAAAAGCAGAGGGATGGGGCTGGAGAAATGTAACCACTCTCAAATTCGTAGGCAGAGCTATGGATGCAAGAATTGACCATCCATGATATCAAAATGATAGTTTTAACCATGTTTTGAGGCTATACAGTGTTTGTTACATGTTCTTTGTTTACAAACATTGGAGTTAAACAAGCTTATATTTTGGGTTTTGATGGGCTACGACAGTTGAACTAAGCTCATGAGGCATTTGCAAGTTATATTCTTCAAGAATCAATGTGCACATATAATTAATTTATAAGTCCAAAAATGAATGTAGCAACTGCTGATTGCCCCTTTAAAGTCAGTCAGTCTGTTTATGAAACCGGTCAGCTGAAATAAGACTAGTCCCCAAAATATATATATTTTTATGTTGTTTTACCACCATAGACAAGTCACAACTAGTTTTATGCAATTAGCTCCAGGTGCTCATGAAGTCAAATAACCAAGGAGGGAAATATATTTAACCCTCTCTTTCCCCTCCTTCCTAGATGGGGTTCCCGTGAAAACTGAGAGGGAAGAGTATGACAATAATGATGATCAGTACCCCAAGAGTGAAGAAGAAGGTGAACGAGACAATTACCTTTATGAAGAAGAGGAAGAAGATGAGAAGGAAAGGGATGAGGAAGACGAAGGAGAAGAAGAGGGGGAAGGGGAGGAAGAGGGAGAAACCCTTAACGAACCACAGGACCTGTCTCTGGCAGATTATGTAAAGTATGAGAGCACAGGCCCGCAGGACGCCCACACCAACTCCTCGTTGTACGCAGCAGTACCCCGCAGCCAGGCAGCAGGCAAGCTCAACTGTGACATCTGTGGCCTGTCCTGCGTCAGCATCAATGTGCTGCTCGTGCACAAGCGAAGCCACACCGGTGAGCAGAGTAACACAGCCAAACCAACCCTGGCCTTAAATAATGGTGTTTTTTGTTATATAACACTGTGGCATTGTGGCTTTGATAAACTTAGTAGATCAAAGTGTTTGATTTAAAATATTTGCATTTCAATATGTACAGTGACTCATGCGTTACACTTTGAATGGACACATTTGACTTTACATGTACTCTACATTTCTTGCCCTAGTACTGATAAAATGCATTTCAACATCTGCTATAACACAGTAATCACACTTCACTCAATGGTCTGCTTTATTAGACATGTGGAACAAACCAAGTGTTACTTCTATTTAGTCACAGTACTACTGAGTAATACATACCAGTAAACATACCACAGTAGCTCAACTATATGCTACATAACTACTGTATCAGTAAGCCTTGGCAGTGTTGACAGAGTTTCTCCATGACATAGGATCCCTCTGTTTTTTCCTACACCTAGGTGAACGTCCATTCCACTGCAGCCAGTGTGGTGCCTCCTTCACCCAGAAGGGAAACCTGCTTCGCCACATCAAACTGCACTCCGGGGAGAAGCCCTTCAAGTGCCCTATGTGCAGCTACGCCTGCCGCAGACGAGACGCCCTCAGCGGACACCTGCGCACTCACTCAAGTACCTATCTACCATCTGTGTGCCACCTGCGTTTACATATGTATGACCACACATGCATATTATAATAACACAAACTCAGGTATTTTCCACCTGTTCGCACTTACTCACACACAAAATATATGTGTACACATGCAAACACACACACACGTAGGTACTTATAACCTGTCTGCACACAGTTATTTAGATATATCACTTCACGTTGGGGCTGTCAGTGACGCTCATTTAAAGAGGTTCTTGAGGCCTCCACAGTGGCACAGACCCAGGTTCATTTCCCGGGCTGTGCCACAACCGGCCGTAGCCGGGAGTCCCATATTTATTTATTTATTTATTTTACCATTATTTTACCAGGTAAGTTGACTGAGAACACGTCCTCATTTACAGCAACGACCTGGGGAATAGTTACAGGGGAGAGGAGGGGGGTGAATGAGCCAATCGTAAACTGGGGATTATTAGGTGACCGTGATGGTTTGAGGGCCAGATTGGGAATTTAGGGTGTGAGGACGGAGCACAATTGGCCCTGCGTTGTCCGGGTTAGGGGAGGGTTTGGCCGGTGGGGCTTTACTTGGCTCATCGCGCTCTAGCGACTTCTTGTGGCGGGCCAGGTGCCTGCGGGCTGACCCCGGTTGCCAGTTGAACAGTGTTTCCTCTGACACATTGGTGCGGCAGGCTTTCGGGTTTAGCAGGCGGGTGTTAAGGAGCGCGGTTTGGCGGGTCATGTTTCGGAGGACGCATGACTCCACCTTCGCCTCCCTAGCCCGTTGGGGAGTTGAGGCGATGAGACAAGATTTTAGAAAATAGGGAGAAAAAGGGGGTGAGATAAAACAACGAAAAATATAGGAGATTCTTGCAGAGATCGTAGTTGCCCCAATATTTAACAACAGCCTCAGTAAGCAAAGTGTATGATGGTTTGAAGTGGGAGTTTGTAGTTTTAACTGAAACTCTTTTCTCACAGTAGAGAAGCCCTACAAGTGCAACCACTGCGGTCGCAGTTACAAGCAGCGCAGCTCCCTTGAAGAGCACCGAGAGAGGTGCCATGTGTACATCCAGAACAAAGGCAATGCTGAGAGAGGTGAGAGGCCCCGGGACACTCCTACATACCCTCTGTTACACACACACACACACTTCAGACACCACACACATACACACTTACACAAACGCACTTTAGACATACACACTTTACTCATGCAATCACGCACGCACGCACGCACACATACACACACACACACACACATACAACATTCACAGGCACTCACTTACACTCAGATGTGTGCACATTCTGTTATCTACTCACACATTTGTGCACACACACATACATACATACAAATTTGCTGGCTGCAGAGTTGTGTAGCTTCATTCCATTGAGTTCATGGTCGTAAGTTAGCTCACCATTAGAGCTAAATAGGTTGTGGCTGTTGCTGTGGGAGACGTTGTGATGTAAGGACACCAGAGGGGAAGTCAGTCAGAAGAGATGTAGGACAAATGTCTCAGTGTCGTGATCTGACTGCACACCCCCCAGAAGTCTGTTTGCCTGCCATGGTGGACAGCCAAGACGGTTGCGACACAAACAATACTCTGTTGTTTTGTGGTCGGTTGAATGTCGTAAGAACGGCAGATAGATAGCGTGTGGTGAGGAAGCACATCCTCGACCTGCGGTCTTCCTCCTGCAGGCCTCACAAGTCGATGAGGCAAAACACCAGGAAGTGAGGTCACGGGCTTTGTTATCTTGGCTGCGATCAAATTTTCATTGGTTTCTCCTAGGGTGAGTTTCATTTTAAAGTAATTTTGTTTGTTAGCCCTGTAAAAGAAAAAGAGAATTTCACAACCTCAAATGCTCGAGGCAGTCGACAGTTGCAGCACAGGGGACAGAAAGCACACACTCTGTCCTTACTGTACCTCTGTACTGCTAAGAGACCTCTCTCTCTCTCTGTGTATCTCTCAGCCGGTGAGGACACCCACGTGTCCAGGACTACTCACATGGGCATGGAGCGCGCTCTGCTACTGGACAGGTTGGCGAGCAACGTAGCCAAACGCAAGAGCTCTATGCCACAGAAGTTCACTGGTAAGACCAGTCTGACTCATTCCTCACTTACAGTTCAACTGTCTCGCAGGATGTCACCTTGGTAGGGTTAACTAGGCATGGGCAAGTGTGGGCGTTCATTCAAACAAAATTATGATTACTTTGTGACTAGACTTTGTGACTAGATAGTTGCTTACTCTTTTGAGAAATTGTTCATTTGGTAATTCAATAGCAATTTGATTAATTGTTGCTGCTGCTGCTGCTGCTATTATTTTATTAGTGTTTACTGTCAGTTGCATTTAATTTAAACAAATGTAAGTTTTAAGTGTATCATATCGTTGTCTGTCTAAGCTACATGTCTGTCTGTCTGTCTCTTTCGCTGTCTCTCTCTCTATCTGTCTATTTGCCTCTCTATCTATGCAGTTCTCCTGTCCCCCCTTGCTTTGCTTGCCAAGCAGGAATTTTGGCCAGAACGGCAGCCTCATCTGCTGCACCGCGCCATAGGGTGGTAGACCACTGCCCTAATTTCCCTGCCTGATGTATATGTTAGGTGGGTATGGTTAACCACGCATAGGAATAGAATGCCAATAACATGAAGCAATCGTGGGAGATGTGCCCTTTGCACACTGGAACTCTCTCACACACAAACTGACAAGTATAAACATCCAAGTTGTAGTGCTTCATTGAAACTTCTACACTACTACTACTGCTGAGTGTTTGAAAACCGTCAGTTTCAGTAAATTAGTGATTTGTCATCATGTTGACTTCCCAAACCCTAAGGCGTTGTATCCATTTCCTATACCCAGGTCACACTTTCTTGTCAAGCGTCTCCGCTTATCATAAACTGTTTAGTTTCAGAATTCGAGTCACTGCAAAGAAACAGCAAGCGTCTGGCCTAAAGAGATCCTCCTATCACCCATCACCCTGACAAATGAACTGAAATCTTGCAATATAACGACCACAGGAGGAAAAGAGAGGTGGTGTGTTCGACCACAGGGTTGAAAACAGGCGAGAGCGCGAAACGTGAGCAGATGCCTCCGTCTCCTCTTGTGGTGGAACAGCAGCTGCAGCAGTGGAGACTGAGAGGCCTCTTCGTCTCCTCCTCGTCTCTGTGGCTGAGTCCTAAATGGCACCCTATTCCCTGTAGTTCACCAAATGGTACCCTATTCCATAATGCACCATATAGAGAACAGGGTGACGTTTGGGACACAGCTTCTCTGTCCTGTCACGCCCTCTTAGTGTTCGTTCTGTGGTAAGAAGCTCGTTTATCTACAGGGTCAGCGTCTGCCTGCTAGTTCTCTATTGTACGAGCTATCAAGATTTCAATTGTACAGAATGTGCTTTTTTTCTTCAAGTGTGACCGAGCTTGCTCTTTTGCTGCTGAAGCTCCTTATAGTTAGTGGAGTTGGCTATCTTGTGGCTCCCTCTCCACTGCACGTCTCTGGCTCTTTTCTGTCTGCGAAATGGTTACTGCAGAGCTATTTATATAGAGATATATGTATATATATGGCCATATGTATAAATATAGAGAGATATACAGTTGATGTATTTTTGTCTCTGGGTTAGTTGCCCCACCTGCACAGTGCTGAGTGAGTGAGTGCTGAGGTGTCTCTCTCTGTGTGGGTGATCCAGGGGACAACGGCATGTGTCTGGACCTGAGCTTCAAAAGGGAGCTGATCCACCACTCTGACGTCATGCACCCTCCCCTCACCTCCCCAGGATCCGAGAACCAACACATCCACCAGCCCCTCTACACAGGCCATGACCCTGACTCTGCCTCCCCCCACAGGGCCTACCCCATCCCCCTGAGCCGCGCTGACATGAGCCCCCTGGCCCTCACCAATGGTCACAAGCTGGAGCAGCAGCAGAGCACCGGTCTCGCCTACCTGCCCCGGCCCAGCCAGGGCCACCCTAGCATGGACTCACTCCACACCGATCGGGCCCAGCTCTCCCAGCCTCTCATCTACAACCTGGGGCACTTGCTGGGGCCCAGTCCCCACAACAGCCTCTCACACCCCCATACCCAGGCCCACGCGCTCTCCATGCCACCCCTAGAGTCTCTGAGGGTGGTAAGGAGCGAGGGGGAGGTAGGGGTTGGGGTAGGTACAGGAGCGGGGGCGGTGTACCCCTGCGGTCACTGCAGGGTGTGGTTTCTGGATTACGTCATGTTCACCATCCACATGGGCTGCCATGGCTTCCGTGACCCACTGGAGTGCAATGTATGTGGCCATCGCAGCCGGGACCGCTACGAGTTCTCCTCACACATTGCACGCGGCGAGCACCGCCTGGAGTTGAAGTAGTGTAGACACACATGTGCACGTGAACACACACACACATACACCCATACATGTAGTCAGACTCCTAAACGGAATAATGCATACACATTTATACACTTACACACACAAATTGTGTATTTACATTACATACACAAAAAAGTATCTCAGGGACTTTCCTTTTTGTTTTTAATTAGCACCAGTATTACCACACACAAACACAAAGAAATGTAGCATTTCAGTAAAGTAGCATTTAAAATGTTTTATAGAGTTTATTTTTCCATCTAAAATGATGGAAATGTATGTTTTATGTGGGACTACATTTTATTCTGCTTCACTAAGCCACGGAATAACTTAAATACAGTGCCTTGCGAAAGTATTCGGCCCCCTTGAACTTTGCGACCTTTTGCCACATTTCAGGCTTCAAACATAAAGATATAAAACTGTATTTTTTTGTGAAGAATCAACAACAAGTGGGACACAATCATGAAGTGGAACGACATTTATTGGATATTTCAAACTTTTTTAACAAATCAAAAACTGAAAAATTGGGCGTGCAAAATTATTCAGCCCCTTTACTTTCAGTGCAGCAAACTCTCTCCAGAAGTTCAGTGAGGATCTCTGAATGATCCAATGTTGACCTAAATGACTAATGATGATAAATACAATCCACCTGTGTGTAATCAAGTCTCCGTATAAATGCACCTGCACTGTGATAGTCTCAGAGGTCCGTTAAAAGCGCAGAGAGCATCATGAAGAACAAGGAACACACCAGGCAGGTCCGAGATACTGTTGTGAAGAAGTTTAAAGCCGGATTTGGATACAAAAAGATTTCCCAAGCTTTAAACATCCCAAGGAGCACTGTGCAAGCGATAATATTGAAATGGAAGGAGTATCAGACCGCTGCAAATCTACCAAGACCTGGCCGTCCCTCTAAACTTTCAGCTCATACAAGGAGAAGACTGATCAGAGATGCAGCCAAGAGGCCCATGATCACTCTGGATGAACCGCAGAGATCTACAGCTGAGGTGGGAGACTCTGTCCATAGGACAACAATCAGTCGTATATTGCACAAATCTGGCCTTTATGGAAGAGTGGCAAGAAGAAAGCCATTTCTTAAAGATATCCATAAAAAGTGTTCGTTTAAAGTTTGCCACAAGCCACCTGGGAGACACACCAAACATGTGGAAGAAGGTGCTCTGGTTAGATGAAACCAAAATTGAACTTTTTGGCAACAATGCAATACGTTATGTTTGGCGTAAAAGCAACACAGCTCATCACTCTGAATACACCATCCCCACTGTCAAACATGGTGGTGGCAGCATCATGGTTTGGTCCTGCTTTTCTTCAGCAGGGACAGGGAAGATGGTTCAAATTGATGGGAAGATGGATGGAGCCAAATACGGGACCATTCTGGAAGAAAACCTGATGGAGTCTGCAAAAGACCTGAGACTGGGACGGAGATTTGTCTTCCAACAAGACAATGATCCAAAACATAAAGCAAAATCTACAATGGAATGGTTCAAAAATAAACATATCCAGGTGTTAGAATGGCCAAGTCAAAGTCCAGACCTGAATCCAATCGAGAATCTGTGGAAAGAATTGAAAACTGCTGTTCACAAATGCTCTCCATCCAACCTCACTGAGCTCGAGCTGTTTTGCAAGGAGGAATGGGAAAAAATGTCAGTCTCTCGATGTGCAAAACTGATAGAGACATACCCCAAGTGACTTACAGCTGTAATCGCAGCAAAAGGTGGCGCTACAAAGTATTAACTTAAGGGGGCTGAATAATTTTGCACGCCCAATTTTTCAGTTTTTGATTTGTTAATAAAGTTTGAAAAATCCAATAAATGTCGTTCCACTTCATGATTGTGTCCCACTTGTTGTTGATTCTTCACAAAAAAATACAGTTTTATATCTTTATGTTTGAAGCCTGAAATGTGGCAAAAGGTCACAAAGTTCAAGGGGGCCGAATACTTTCGCAAGGCACTGTATATATATTGTTTATTTTATTTTTGATTACTATTCAACAGAAGTGTCAATAGTGTCAATAGAAGTGGTAATAGGCAGTCAATATTTGGCATTACCTTTGCCATGCCTGCTGCTTTTAGGATGTGATAAACTACAGTATGTCCAAATGTCCTCTGTATGTACAGCAGTAGTAGTAGGACATAGTACTGAGTACATTTTACGTTCACTGTAAGCTGACTGACAGACTCTGCTGTACATTTGTTTTCCTGTTAACTGTGCTGAGGTTCGAAAATAAAAAAAGAGAATTAAAGCTAATGTGTGGACTGTACCTTGTGAAAGAAGTAGCAAGTGTCACTACAGAAAAATATGTCTTCTTAATAGTCTATGTGCAAAAAAAAAACTATCCTTATGATCTCAAAGGTCATGTGTCTCGTTTTAGGCTGTGGTTTGAGAAGTTCACAGCTTCAAAGAAAGACAGCACTTCACAATACACTCCCCTCTTCACAACTCCTCAAAGTCAAACTGTTTCTCTGTCCTGGATTTCAACTTACAGTATTTATCTAGCGCTCCCAGAAGTTAAGGAGATGTGCTATGAACACGTGCTGTGAGAGACTGCTTTGTAGACATGTTCTGTGGCTCTGCTTATTGCACAAGTAGACAGTCATTAATAAAGAGCATGTAGGATTGATAGTAGGAATTGTAATTTATTGCTGCTTGATTATCTTTCATTAATACCAATGTTTCACACTGTACATACAGTTTGACTTTAATGGGGAACTGTGCTTGCATGTAAAAGTTGGCTAAAGATATGGCAGGAGGGAAATCTTTTACAAAATGTAAAAACACGCTTGTTTTGATTTGGGGGGAATATTCCAATCACATTATGGGATTTTGAGATTCATTGTCCAATCCAGAGGCTGGTGTGATTCACTGATAGATTTCATTCTGCTTTTGTGGCTAAAGCAGGTCACTACTGTGGTTCGTCACCCAGTCAATAGTCTTGCTCTCCTGCTACGCTATACGTCTTCAGTTCAACTCAATATGAAACTAGACGTCTGGCACACGGTAAGCAATTCCCAAAGGGCAGAAGGTTCCTTAGGAAAGAACTTGCCTACCCCAATCCAGATAAGAAATACTCAAACCAATCGAAACTGCTTATGTCCACTTTCACCTGAGTATCAGTCAGTCACACCAGTAACTCACATACCTCATAACAACAGGTGTAGACTAACCGTGAAATGCTTACTTACAGGCTTTCCCAAAAACACATAGAGAAAAATTTTGAAATGATAGAAAAATACAAAAATAATAACACAAGGAATAAATACACAATGAGTAATGATAACTTGGCTATTTACACGGGGTACCAGTTCCGAGTCATTGTGCAGAGGTAAGAACGAGGTCATTGAGGTAGATATGTACATATATATAGCTAGACTAATCAGACTCCCTAGTCGTAACAGTAAGCAGGCAATAAGTTGACGAGCCAGCCACATATCAGACAGACCAGGGACACAGTCAGTCACGACTCACTGCTCGGACCGGCGTCAGACCACCAGAACAGGTGTGAGTCTCATCTCATCCAGCTGCTGACATCTCTTTATCTGTCCTTTCCATCAGCACTCATTTCCCCTTTCTTTCTCTATCTCTCTCTTTCTTTCTCTCTCTCTCTTTCTCTCTCAATGCAGAGTTGAGTGAAGAGACTTGATACTTATAAAGCAGGCTGTGCTCTCAATGAATACGCCCAGATATGCTTAACAGGATGTTTATTGTAAAGATGACAGGTTTGTATGTCTCTGCATTAAAAACAATGATGCTAAATATATATTTTTCAATGTAAACTGTAATAGAAACAACAGAACTGACTCCTATAGGTTGAAAGGGGAGTATAGAAGGGTAGAGAGGTGGGGTGGGTGTCAATGGTAGAAAAGCATACATCCGGTTGTTACTTCCCTCGTTTGATGACCCAGTCCTTTGTCTAACTTTCTCTATCTGCCCAAGTGTCCCTGTAAAGTTCCCTGTCTCCCTCTCTTCTACAAGCTTAAAACAAGTTACAGAGCAGCAATTTGCTTACACAGACAGCAGTGGAGGCTGCTGAGAGGAGAACGGCTCATAATATTGTCCGGAACAGAGCAAATGGGATGGCATTAAACACCCGGAAACCATGTGTTTGATGTATTTGATTCCATTCCACTGTTCCGCTCCAGCCATTACCACGAGCCCGTCCTCCCCAATTAAGGTGCCAACAGCCTCCAGTGAGAGACCGAAGTAATAAATTGACCATGGAGAACATACGATGCACAATGGAATAGGGCTCACAGTGACATCTACTGACTGAATCAAGGTCTAACTTATTTTCGTACAAGAAACTGCTTCGGTTGATAATTACACAAATAAAGAGTTTGAGAATATTGATAGTTCACAAAAACCACAAAAGTAATTATTTTCATAAATAGTTTTCAAGGTAAGGAAACTAATGTGTAATTTTGTAATTTGGGTGAACTATCCCTTTAATACCCCTGTGGTCCATTTTATTGGCTGGAGGCTATTGTTCTGTTAAAATTAGGCACCTTGCTCAATTTAGATTTCAAGCACGCATTTCCTACTATGTCCACTCAAATCATTGTTTTCAGTTTCAGTTTGACCTAGTAGAGAGGATTGGGTTCTTTCTGGACTCAGATATGATTTCTATGAAGTCAGATGGTTCATCAAGACCTGCCTATATAAAGGGAAATCCCACTGTGTCCACGAAGATGAACAATCTGAACTTTCTCAACGAGGTCAGTTCTCAGTGAAACAGCCACGCTGTATCATTTAGAGGATCTTCCAGTTTCAAGAATTTTCTGAGAAAACATCAACATGGGTGAGCTTTATTCAGCTCTATCATGAATTCTGCATAATATTGTAATTGTAATTTACTAAAACCAGTTAAAAGATCCTGTCATATCTTTCTGTATTTGTAGGATGTGAATTGCCTGTGTGTGTAGTAGAACTCTCTAAACATTGTGTCTGGAATATAAGCCCACAGCAGGGTTTATTGAAAAATAATCATCAATGATTATGTTGTGGTATGAGTTAGTATGCACTCAAATAATAAATAATTGTCTTTATTTTAGCAAATCATTACGGCGACATTAGCAAAGTTGACACTAACGGTGCCTCATGGGCAACAGCAAATGCTGACGGGAAAAGTTCCAGTGGCATGTGGTTTCTGACAACTGTTATATATACAATACCAGTCAAAAGTCTGGACACACCTACCCATTCAAGAGTTTTTCTTTATTTTTTACTATTTTCTACATTGTAGAATAATAGCGAAGACATCAAAACTATGAAATAACACAAAAAAAGTGTTAAACAAATCAAAACATATTTTATATTTGATATTCTCCAAAGTAGCCACTCTTTTTCTTGATGACAGCTTTGCACACTCTTGGCATTCTCTCAACCAGCATCATGAGGAATGCTTTTCCAACAGTCTGGAAGGAGTTTCCACAAATGCTGAGCACTTGTTGGCTGCTTTTCCTTCACTCTGCTGTCCAACTCATCCCAAACCATTTCAATTGGATTGAGGTTGGGTGATTGTGGAGGCCAGGTAATCTCCTGAGTTGTGCAGTGGTCTAAGGCACTGCATCTCAGTGCTAGAGGCGTCAGTACAGACACCCTGGTTCGAATCCAGGCTGTATCACAACTGGCTGTGATTGGGAGTCCCATAGGGCGGCGCACAATTATCCCAGTGTCGTCTGGGTTGTAGGCCGTCATTGTAAATCAAATCAAATCAAATGTATTTATATAGCCCTTCGTACATCAGCTGATATCTCAAAGTGCTGTACAGAAACCCAGCCTAAAACCCCAAACAGCAAGCAATGCAGGTGTAGAAGCACGGTGGCTAGGAAAAACTCCCTAGAAAGGCCAAAACCTAGGAAGAAACCTAGAGAGGAACCAGGCTATGTGGGGTGGCCAGTCCTCTTCTGGCTGTGCCAGGTGGAGATTATAACAGAACATGGCCAAGATGTTCAAATGTTCATAAATGACCAGCATGGTCAAATAATAATAGGGCAGAACAGTTGAAACTGGAGCAGCAGCACGGTCAGGTGGACTGGGGACAGCAAGGAGTCAGAATAAGAATTTGTTCTTAACTAACTTGCCTAGTTAAATAAAGGTTGAATTTAAAAAGTATATATAATAATCTGAGGCAGCACTCTCCTTGGTCAAATAGCTCTTACACAGCCTGGTGGTGTGTTTTGGGTTATTGTCCTGTTGAAAAACAAATGATAGTCCCACTAAGAGCAAACCACCGCGTGATCGGGAATAATCGCCCCTACGTGGACAAGTACAAGGGCCGTATCACCAATGCAGGGCAAAGGTATGGAGTGGACCCAGCCATCCTCGGTGGTATCATCTCTAGAGTCCAGGGGTGGGACAGGACTGATCAATGGCTCAGGGGACAATGGAAATGTCCATGGGCTAATGCAGGTAATATAAACATTTGCGTGAGAATGAATGTGAGACTCTGGATCAGGGGTTGAAATAACATCATTACAATCATGATTGTATGCAGGTTGTAGAGACGTCATTTGTACACCCGTTATTGTAATCTGGTTGTTGAATTTCAAACGTTTATTTTTTTTTTACCCACTGTGCAACTGCTTCCCAGGAGGTCATGTCTAGGTTTTTCTAGGTTGACAAGCGCTGCCACCGTCCACAGGGGGCATGGGACAGTCAGGAGCATATCGGACAAGACGCACAGATTGTGGCTCCTATTCAGATGTTGAGAAAAAATATCCTCACTGGACCAAAGAGCAGAAGCTGAAAGGTACTTACTGACCCACTTCTGGATTGAGTTGATGAATCATACATGTTGTAGTACTGTATGCAACTACTAACCTATTGTGTTTATGTTTTTCAGGGGCGTTGGCAGACTACAATATGGGGCCTGGCAGCATCTCCTCATATGAGGAGGTGGACGCTAAAACCAGTGGAGGGGACTATACAAATCAAATTAATTTATAAAGCCCTTCTTACATCAGCTGATATCTCAAAGTGCTGTACAGAAAACCCAGCCTAAAATGCCAAACAGCAAGCAATGCAGGTGTAGAAGCACGGTGGCTGGGAAAAACTCCCTAGAAAGGCCAGAACCTAGGAAGAAACCTAGGTCAGCACCTCAGGAGTAAATGTCAGTTGGCTTTTCATAGCCGCTCCTGCTGTCTCTAGGAGAGAGAGAGAGCGAGAGAGAGAGAGAGAGAGAGAGAGCATACTTAAATTCACACAGTACACCAGATATAACAGACTGACCCTAGCCCCCTGACACATAAACTACTGCAACATAAATACTGGAGGCTGAGACAGGAGGGGTCAGGAGACACTGTGGCCCCATCCACCGATACCCCCGGACAGGGCCAAACAGGCAGGATATAACCTCACCCACTTTGCCAAAGCACAGCCTCAACACCACTAGAGGGATACCTTCAACCACCAACTTACCATCCTGAGACAAGACCGAGTATAGCCCACAAAGATCTCCGCCACGGCACAACCCAAGGGGGGGTGCCAACCCAGACAGGAAGATCACGTCAGTGACTCAACCCATCAAGTGACGCACCCCTCCTAGGGACGGCATGGAAGAGCACCAGTAAGCCAGTGACTCAGCCCCTGTAATAGGGTTAGAGGCAGAGAATCCCAGTGGAGAGAGAGAAATCGGCCAGG